>NC_092211.1:430142-481551 GCF_043381705.1 Parasteatoda tepidariorum
ATACTTGGTTTCTGCTAGAACAGGAATCAGGAAAGACGGAAGAGAGCGGCACAGGAAAAAGAGTCGTTGAATAGAACTAGTAATCCTTTCACGACTGCTGATTCTTCTACAATTAACATCGCAGGTTGCGAGCTTTAATTTCTTCCGCGCAGAGGGACTCCACGCACTATTTTTTTTTTTTTTTTTTACATAGAGANACCGTTTTTTTTTTTTTTTTTTACATAATTGGATGCTTTTTAAAATCTAATCGAAGTGTTTAAAAATATAAAATAATTGCTGGCTACACACAATTTTTATGTAAATAAAAAGTAAGGTATTAATTTCTTATTCCTTATACTATTTTTAATACTATTTCTAAATGAATTTGGTATGCTTAGTTTAATTGCATTGTTGCATAAAAATAATTTATCTGTAATATTAATATTTAAAATAAGTGTAGAAGTCAAAGTGTGAAAAAATAGCCTTATTTCCATGATTGGATTTGACATTCAATGCTAAGGGCCATTTTCAGTATATATGTCTAAATAAATAGTGCGAAAGTTTTAGAACACAAAATAACTCACGGAGAAAAAATTACGACACTTCTCGCAAAAAAAGAGGAAAAGAAAAAAAACAATTTTGGTAACAAGACCAAAATATATGGTATTTAAATCATTCATTTGGTAATTTTTCTGTTCACTATGCAGCAGTTTATCGAAAATTCAAGTTTTTAAAATTATCGCTCTTATTACCACAAAATGCAAAAGTCAAAAATAAAATGAACCGAATTAGTGATTATCATGCCATACTCAAAGGCAGCGGTTCCCAATTATTATTTAGGCTTCCCTCTACGGAATTCCGATATTACGATTAAAGTTTATTAAGGTAATTGTGAACGTTATAACCAAAAAAAAAAAGACTATTTTAAAAATATTTAATTAGAGGAATGAAGAATTTTCATTGTTTTATCATTAACAATCTAAAATAAGGTTTTATAGCCGATAGTTAAATTTGCAATCCTTGTGCTATATCTAGTCAATTTTGAATTTATTTTTGGTGTATATACAAAAGCTGAAAATGAATAAGGTAAGCCGAATTATAGTTTATTTCTAAATGTTATAAAAGTATTCATCCCCGGTTGTAAAATGTACTAATTCGCTCTAAAATCATTAAGTTCCATAGAAGACAGTTTGGAACTACTTTCCTAAGGTATCATGATAAAATTAAAAAATTTAACACATTTACTACCTAACAGCATGGCAAAAAACTATATTTTTATTATGTTAATTTCATGAGAAATCATAACCAGATCAATATTGAAAAAAACTATCCTGTATTTTGTTGTTCCCATAAATACCGAAAATTTTACTATATTCTAATAGTTTTGACCATACTTTTTTTTTATCAGTGTGCTCAGTACTATGATTCACAATTCATAAAAGGTACTGTATTGTCGCATGCAAACAGATATTTTTTCTCAAAATTTAGGAGAGCCTTCTATTTTGACTCCTCAAATTTTTTTAAGAAAATTATTTTTTCGCAAAATTGAAGGGGAAAAAAACACGAGTCAAAAAGTTTCACATCAAGAACATATCCGGACATTTTCGACAAAATCAAGAATGTCAAGTATCCAAATGACTTAATCTATAAATTTTTTAAAAAAAAATTATAAAAAAAATTCGCAAAGCAGGTGTGCACAATTGGGGCTGAAGATTATGAAATCTAACACGAAACTGTGAGATCGTGGCTTCTATTCCAGCTGATGACAGTTTTTTATTTTTATTTCTTTATACTGAAAAATGTTTTTCTTATTTTTTTTAAAGTATGCATGTAAAACTAATAATTTAACAATTATTTAAAAAACTAGAAGGCTCCGCCCCTCGTTCACTTTGCTCACTAACCCTCGTGGTTGCTTTTCATTAATCATTGCAGATATGAGGAAAAACGGCTATTTCCATTTTTTATACAAAAATTACGATTGCCATTTACATTTTAAAGATGACTAAATTCAAGCAAATCAATAAAATTGGAAAATTGGTACCCCCGCAAAGTTATCACTCAGTGAAGATGAACTCGAGGGATAGAGCATTTGCCTTCGAATGAGGTGAACCGAGTTCGAATGCCAGTGATGGCTGCTGGTCGATATGAATTCTACTTCCGGCTTGCACCGACCACAGTGCTGATGTAAAATATACTCAGTGGTAGACGGATCATGGGTTAGATCCCCCTTGCTGTCAGACTAACCGACGGAGGCTTTCGTGGTTTTCCTCTCCATGTAACTCAAATGTGGGTTGGTTCCATCAAAACGTACTCCACGAAGGCAAAAATTTCATCAAATACTCGATCCTGGAGTTCTCTTGTTTGCTGGATTGGGGTAAAAATTACAAGGCTACGGAGTTGAACATTAGTAGTCGAAACTGGAAATTGGATGGGCTTTTCAATGACTGTTATAAAATAAACGAATAATTTGGCTGTAATAGCCTGGTTGAGGACTATGGACTCGTGTGCATGAGAATGGGAGTTCGAATCCAGCTGGCCGAAGAATACCCATGTATAAAATGGTGACTGGTGCATGCTAAATCTGTCTGGGTCACAAAGTTCACTAAGTTCTCATAACAAATCAATACCTCTGGGTACTGATCCAGAAGCTCCCTGCTCTTTTGCATTGAGTTCAAAATTACAAGGCTACGTAGTTAAACATGGGTAGTTGTAAACTCAAAATTGAGTCAGTGTTTCAACGGTGGTCATAAAAAGAATAAAACTAATAATCAAATTATACTTTCATGTATTTCTTTCTAACTCCTAGCATATTTTCTACCACCCCTTCATAATTTCATGTTTCTAAGTCTATGGATTTTGAGCAGCAAAACAAAATGTAACGTAAAGAAATTTTTTTAATAATTTAATGTTAATACTCAACAATAAAAAATGACAGTTTTCCTCAGGTGTATATAAATAGAATTGAACTTATAAGGGCCCCATCTTTTTCAGTAGTTTGGGGCCTCGCCGAACTTAAATCCGGCCCTGATTAACCCTATTTCTGAAAACCGAAACTTAAGTATAAAATTGCCCTTAATCGGAATGACGTCTGGTTTTAAAACTTTAATTAACAAACCAGTAACAAACAAATAAATAGAAGAGAACCGTGTCCGCTCTTGAAATTGAGACAACCCTTAATGCGCGCCAAACACAAACAGCGATTTTTTTTTTTTTTCAGTCACTAACATGGCCTTATTATCTGCTAATATGCCTTTCGTTTTTCCAGCTAATTAAATATATTTTAAATTTAAAAACTGCTGTATTCCGAGTTAAAAAGAACTAACTATTTACTTAATAGTAACAAATATTATAAAAAATGGCGCGAAATGACATCAAATTTATGAAATATTTAATGTTAAAAAAATACGCTTAAAGTTTGCGAAATTAACATTTTTGCCTTACTGTCGCCAAATAGCAGCCTTAATCAGGATTGCTCACAACCTAATAATCAAAAATAAGCAAAAATCGTCGCATACCACGTGATGAAGGCGGAGTCAATTGACAACTCCTTGTCTAAGCGAATCAGTGAATTGCGAAATCGTCATTATTTGACGTTTTTGACCACGCCTCATCCGGAAACTCCCTGCAGGCACTCGCAGGGAACTCGCCAAATTTTGGCGTCAATCACGTTATGAAAACTCTCTCCGTAAACGTAATGAAATATTCTTATTTAGTAGCTATTTAAAAAATTGGACATTTTTTCATCATATTTTGTGTGAAAATAATCTCTTACATAAAATCTTAATATGGCGGTGTTTATAGCAAATTGTTCTGTGATATAAATCTAATTTTGTTCTAATTATAAATAACACATTATTTATGCAGTATGTGCGATAAAACATTCTCACAGATCGATAACTTAAAGGAACATTCGTCTATTCATACTGGAACTAGACCTTATTCATGCGATGTATGTGGTAAAACATTCGCAGAAAAAGGAACTTTAAATCGACACTACTCTATTCATACTAGAGAGCAATCTTTTTCCTGCAATGTGTGTGATAAATCTTTCCCTCATATAAGATATTTAAAGCAACATTCTCTCACTCATTCTGCAAAAAGACCTTTTATATGCAGTATTTGTAATAAGACATTCTCACAGATAGGTCACTTTAAGAATCACTTACCTATTCATTCAGGAGACAAACCATATTCATGCAGTGTGTGTGATAAATCCTTCACATATAAGACAAACTTAAATCAACACTATCTTGTTCATACTGGAGAAAAACCTTACTCATGCAGTGTGTGTGATAAAACATTCAGACAGAAGAATCACTTAAATAAACACTATCTTATTCATACTGGAGAGAAACCTTACCCGTGCAGCGAGTGTGATAAATCATTTAGTCGTAGACGTCACTTAATTGATCACTTTCTTATTCATACTGGCGAGAAACCTTATTCATGCAGGGTGTGTGGTAAAGCATTCACTCGGAAAGCTACTTTAATTGGACACTCTCTTATTCATACTGGAGAGAAACCTTATTCATGCAATCTGTGTGATAAGAAATTCATACGGAAAGGTACCTTAATTGAACACTCTCTTATTCATACTAGAAAGAAATCTTTTTCATGCAACATGTGTGATAAATCTTTCACGATTGAAACTGAACTAAATCAACACTATCTTATTCACGCTGAAGAAAAACCTTAAGTATTTGTGATCTTATGTTCACATTTAAAAAAAAACTAACACAATCTGTGTGTAAAACATTCACACAAAAGTGTCACTTAATTGTATAATCTCTTGTTCATACTAGAGAGAGACCTAATTCTTGCAGTGTGTGTGATAAAACATTACGGAAAGTATCTTTGTTAAACGTTCTCTTGTTTTATAGTGGCGAGAAATCTTTTTCATGCTGTGTGTATCATAAAACATTCACAACAAAGGTGTTTTAACACTCATTTCCACTGCGGTAATGGCGCTCTTTTGCCTCACCCTTTGCAGGATTGGTTTTTTTTCCTGTATAAATCATGGGAAAAAATGGAAAAAACCTTGTAAATACTATTAACCCATGTTTATTTATTTACAGATATAATGATTTATTGTATTTATAACTGATTGGAATATATATTTCCATATTCTAGCAAATATTAATAATTATAATATGATATACATATATATATACACTACACTACAATAATGAAAAAGACACTTGGAGTTATTGACATTTTTATAAATAAATTTCTAAGGAAATACTTAAAGAATTATTTTATACATTTAAAGTTCATGCTATTTTTCATTCTTGAGAGTAAGATTTACAGCTTTAAGAGGTTTGAAAGACCGACAAATTACAAAAAAAAAGCAAGTATTTTTGAACACCCCATTCCAGAAAATTGAGCAATAAGCTTGTAAATTGTATCAATTACTTTAGATATTAGTTGAAATAAGTGCATAATTTTTAGTAAACATAGAGTAAATATTATTGGAGATATGGATATTTTTATAAAAACTAATTTTTTTGCTTTAACTTTATAAATATTCAATACTATTTGAATTCTAGTTACAAGCTTGTAACTTGATTTTCTGGTATAGGGTGTTCAAGCATACTTGTTTCCTTTCGTAATTTATTGTCTGTCTCCCAAACACCTGAAAGCTGTAAAATTTAAAACTTGTTGCTAAGTATTAAAAATCGCATGAACTAAACATCTCTAAAGTTATAAAAAAAATCCTTTAAGTATTTCTTGAGAAATTTTTTAAAAAAATGTCAAAAGCTCAGTGTCTTTTCCATTATTGTAGGGTGGGGTATAACAGCAAATAACAAACCATTGGATAAGTGATATGATGTAAGCTATCACCTAAATTGTAATTATAAAACTAATTTTTCACATAACCAGTTTAGGTAGATATTCTTACTATTGAAAACTTAATCTGATAAATGTATTAGATTTTAAATATGAGCTAATAACCATTAATTAAATATTAAAAAATCATAGTTATAAATTATGTTATTGTATATCATAACTTCATTACAGCTGTATTTTTATATACAAAAAGTAACTGAATAACCAGAAAGCTCAAATAAGAATTATGGAATTTTGTAAAAAGAATAATTAAATAATTTTAATAATAATATTTTTTTTTTACTAAGGAATAATGGGAACATTAAAAAATATGTAGTGGCAATAAGTATATAGTAAAATAAGGATTTATCTTACCAATCTTTTGTCATTTATTTTTATAAAATTTGATTAGGAAAAAAAAAATTATTTTACTTCTTTCACTTATTTTTAAGATCAAAATTTTCCAAAACAATTATTTGTTCAAATGAATTATAAGTTTAAAATTATAACATTTTATGTAATAAGTTTTCAAAAATCAGAAGAACAAGAAAAATGAATATTGATAAATACATTAGAAATTAAGATAAAAATGTTATTATTAAATCAGAAGACCAGACCACTGATAATATTTAAATGCACAAGTGTTTTATTTTGGCCAAAAGTTAGGTTAATTTAAAATTCAATGTATGACAGACATTAAAAAAATTTATATGGCAATAACTGGCCTTGTTGTAGTTCAAATAGTAAATCAGAAGAAAATAATACTTAAATAAAAAACTAAAAACTGGACTACTCAATGAAGCCAATTTAAGAACAGAATTTTTTTTTAAAAGGACAGAGCAAGAAGAAAAATTATCTTTGTTATAATATACAAAATTAAACATTTATCTGAAAAGTTATAATTTATAGTCTGCTTGAGAAAAAAAGAAAAAAAAATTCAGCTTTATCAAAACTAATAAAATAAATTTATTCCAAAAATTTAATAAACTTTTTTTTACTTCAGAATGGCCTTATTCTATAAAAAAAAAAATTATTAGTTCCAATCATATTTTAACTTTTAGAGTATTGAAAAACTCACATTATTATATGGTCACCAAACTTAAAATTTTCTTTACTTAACTTGATAGGAATTAATACTTAATGTGGAGAAGAGTAGTTATCGACCACGTCAACCGTCATCTATGAAAGGTACCCTAACCTTAAATCCAGTTGACATTGGAAATGTATTTTTGTAACGGTAGTACCACACCAGAATTATAGCTGTGATAGAATTCGATGAATGGATACCACTAGTTGATACATTGTTGTTTTTTTGTGAGAAGCCGGGAGAGCTGTGTTAAAATCACCGTACTTTTGAGTGCTGATTGTGAGATTATTAAGTTCATGGTCGCTCCTGTGTTGCCTTTAGTAGTAGAGTGTATACGTGGAACAGTGTGGGGAGGTCAATGTTGCTGTCACAAGTAGCAAGTCAACTGTTCAATGTGTGGATCATCCATCGAAGTAGGCTTGTTCAAATTGTAGGCGTTTCTGCCAAGGTAGGTGTGTTCATATCACATCCAAAGGTCATCGATGTGGGGAGTGAGTACTTATCGACCATGTCAACCGTCATCTATAAAAAAGGTACCTCACCATAGATTCGAGTTAACATGTGTTATATACTAGTTAATTGGAATTTTAGTTTTGTAGTGGTAGATACACTACATTTTAAATAATTTAACTTAAAATAGTTTCAACATCTGCATATTTAAGAATAAATTTGCAGTAGAAATTACCAAAGCAAAATGCATTTAACTTTCATTATTTTAGATCATAACATAGGTACTAATTTTGCGTAAATATTATTTGTTAATAATTTTTAAGAATTAAATTTATTGCTTCAAATATAATACTTGATTGGATGATAAAAAAATAACAAGAAGTCATATAAGCAATTAGACATATTTAATGCTAAATTTTACTGTTTTTTGCTAGTAGGTACTGTCTTCTTTTGCACTCACTACACTTCACCTAGCATTAAAACTCAAACAAGTTAATAAATAACTAATTGCAGAAACACAAGTTTTTGCGAGATGCAAGGAAAAAAGTTAAACGAAGTGCAATTGCTTTTGACTTTACTGATAACACTAAATGTTGATATCAATAGTTAGCTATACGATCGAAAATAGACTGCATATTAGATTGTGATCAACAAAGTAATGGTGCATTCTTTTGAAGTAAGCAGCAGAGCTATTGTTCTTTTAGAAATTAAGACAACTTAGCTGGTGGTTGCCTACATATGTTTGCAAAATAAACCTTTTGTTTTAAGATTGTAAGAAAAAAACAAAATGTTTGCTTTTCACTTTTTTATTGATAACAAATATTTTAAAAAAATTGTCTCTCATTTATCTTTTTTATTTGAGTAATATTGCTCACTTAAACATGAAAAAAAATTGTAGAAAGCTGGTAATTTTTAACTTGTTACAAACATGCAGTTTTTGTACATTTAATATTAGCATTTTGCGTTGGATCTCATAATATGCTGTATTATAACAGAAAAAAAGGACAAATCAGGATAAAATATTTTTTATTAAGAACACTAAGAAATTTTAGACCTTAGCAAAGATTTTTAGAACATTAGTTCTTAAAATGATCATATATTGTTCTTCAATGTTTAGTAGGACACTATTTTAACAATGTTCCTAATTCTTATTTCAATACTGCCTTAATAAATGCTAAATGTTTTCAGAAATATTAGAGAAAAAATAATAAATTTTTCTGAAGATGGCAAAGAATTTTTATAGTTGGTAAAACCCATGGGAAAACAAGTTTTTCTCAAGACTGTAAAAACCATGGTAAATACCAGTAAAAATCTTACATTGCTTAACAAAAGAAGCTAGCACTGCTGAAGGTGTAATATTAAAGACCTTAAGTAGATAAAGAAGGATCACTACTAGTGAAAAAATGTAAAGATATACATTATTCTTTAGATAATGTATATATATCTTTATATAATAGTGAGGTTAAAAATTTATAAATTTGGTGAACCATATAACACCTCACATTTGGGAATTAATTTCCTTTGTAAGTAATAGAAAAAAACAGCTTTAGATTGAGCTGCATTAGCCTGAAGTGTAAAATGTCGGATCTTAGGTTGATAAATTAATACTTCAAAAAATACAAAAGAATATACTTGAGGTTACGAAATAATAACCTAAGATAGAACACCTCATGTTAATAAAAATTAACCTTTCCACGTGAAAAAATACACTTGAGGTTGATTTATGATAGCCAGAAGTGTAAAATAAAACTCTTTGCAAATAAATACCACAACTATATAAATCTATACCTAAGGTTAAAAAATAATAACCTAAAGTAGAACATCAAACACCTCACATTAATGAAAAACAACCTATCCAAGGGTGGAAAAATATACCTGTGGTAGATTTATGATAAACTGAAGTGATACCATATGTTGATAAATAAATACCTCAGAGGCATAAAATTAGATACTTGAGGTTAAAAAATAATTACCTGAGGTAGAATATGATACCTCACGTTAGTTAAAAATTATCTGAGGTAGACTTATAGTAAGGTTGAAAATGAAACACCTTTTAGTAGTAAATATCTACCTCTCTTCTAATATAAATATCTATCTCTAATGAAACACCTCAGGTTGATGCCTCCAGAGGTATATCTGAGGTATTCATTTGCACCCTTTTCAACCTAACGACCAGATTACAGAAGTCAAGCATCACTGGCTGCGATCAGTGTGCGACTTGGATTAGACTGCATAGGGACCGAGGGTGTGCGGTATAGGTCCTCGTTAAATTGTTCTACCACAAAGTGCTCGACCCCCTCTGCAAAGGATCAAATTTGTGATGGTCTTCGGATCATCTTCAGGAATGCTTCCCAGACCGTCGACAATAGCCCATTGTGCAGTTCTAGTGCGACGTAAATGAACTACAACAACGATTTCTCTCTACGACGATTGGAGCTGCATGATCGCATACACTATTATATACAAGGTATATTCCCAAATTTTCGATACATTTTCCAGTTTTTTCCAAATTGTGATTGCATGTGTTCGGATCATCCTCCGGGATGTTTCCCAGACCGTCGCCAATAGCCCANAAACACCTCAGGTTTATACCTCCAGAGGTATTCATTTGCACCCTTTTCAACCTAACGACCAGATTACCAAAGTCAAGCATCACTGGCTGCGGTCAGTGTGCGATTTGGATTAGACTGCATAGGGACCGAGGGTGTGCGGTATAGATCCTCGTTAAATTGTTCTACCACAAAGTGCTCGACCCCCTCTGCAAAGGATCAAATTTGAGATGGTCTTCGGATCATCTTCAGGAATGCTTCCCAGATTGTCGACAATAGCCCATTGTGCAGTTCTAGTGCGACGTAAATGAACTACAACAACCATTTCTCTCGACGACGATTGGAGCTGCATGATCGCATACACATACAAGGTATATTCCCAAATTTTCGATACATTTTCCAGTTTTTTCGATAAACGTCATACATGCGAGGTTTGAGATGCGAACTAAAATGTAATTTCGGAAATGTTTTTATTTGTGAATCTGTATCAATATGGTCCCGCAGTGGACTGATGGTTAAGACACGGTTCCCATCAGATCACCGAAGTCAAGCATCACTGGCTGCGCTCAGTGTGCGGGTGGGTGACCACTTGGATCAGTCTGCGTAAGGATCGAGGGTGCGCGGTATTGGTCCTCGTTAAACTGTGCTACCGTAAAGTGCTCGATTCGCGCGAAGGTCATCGGGCTACCAAAGCGGGGGTGCCATCCCCTCTGCAGACGATCAAAATTGTGATGGCATGTCTTCGGATCATCCTCAGGGATGTTTCCCAGACCGTCGCCAATAGCCCATTGTGCAGCTCTAGTGCGACGTAAATGAACTACAAAAACTGTATCAATATGAAAATCTGGTTGTAGTTCATTTACGTCGTACTAGAACTGCACTATGGGCTATTGGCGACGGTCTGAGAGACATCTCTGAAGAAGATCCGAAGACACAATTTTGATTGAAGATCACAATTTTGATTCTCTGCAAAGTGGGATGGCACCCCTCACTTCGGTAGTCGGATGACCATCTCTCGCAGTCTAGCACTTTACTATAGAATAGTTAAACGAGGACCAGTACCTCACACCCTTCGTCCCTACGCAGACTAATCCAAGTGGTCACCCACCCGCACACTGACCGCAACCAGTGATGCTTGACTTCGGTGATCTGATGGGAACCGTGTTTTAACGATCAGTCCGTTATAGCCCATTGTGCAGCTCTAGTGCGACGTAAATGAACTACAGCAACTGATTAGGAACCGAGTTTTAACGATCAATCCAGTGCGAAATCTGGTAAAACCTGCGTTTGCGTTATTCCGTATTTCCAAGAAAAATGTTCCTTAAAGAAAATATGGATTAAATAAGATCGAATGAAACGAAGAACAAGTGTAATTTAAAATTCGGTCGCACAAGAATAGGCAGTTCGAATCGTACTCTCTAGCGCAAAATAAACAGTAAGATGTGATGATGCAAGTTTCTTGTGCGTTTATTTCATATTTATTTACCAGAGATCTTTAATTGACTGTATTATATAATTATAGCAGAACAATGAATTCTGTCAGTAGACCTGTATCAGAGATACTCAAGAATAAAGATATCGATGAGCCTAAAAAACGAAGTAGAGAAGATTGGCGTAAAGCAAAAGAGTTAGAAGAAGCCAGAAAAGCTGGTAATGCTCCTGCTGCTGTGGATGAAGATGGAAAGTAAGTGCAATTTCAATTAAATATGCATCGAGTTGAATTTTTGAGTGTTATACATAATCTCCTGAAAAGTTTACTACTTGCTTCTGCTCAGAATCTAGTTGAAGAGTTTCTTCAAATAGGTCAATCAAATGTTTCCTTTTTTTTAAGTGCCCGAACCTTGTATTTTATATATTGCCTTGAATAGACTTAGATAAAATTCAAACCTTTCTGTGAACGATATAGAAGGATATTTCCATATCGTGATCTTGGCCAATGGCCAAGGTCCTAAATGGATTTTGATATGGATGGTGCTAATGGATTTCTTTTAAAAGGAAAATTTAAAAGAAGAAAAAAGTGAAATATGTTGAGGTTTTCCTGTGAATTTCTGCGAATTATACTTTCTTGAGTTGATCTTCTTCGGGGATCTTTTTTTAATTTCTCCCTCACCACTGTTCAGGGTTGGCAGGTTTTTGACATGTGACAGTTTTTGACAGTTTAAACCATGGTTTAAACCATATGAATTCAAATGCGTCATGTCAAAAACCTCATTGTCAAAAATGTCGAAAATGTCAAAAACCTATATTCATATGTGAAATTTAATTAATACATAAAATTTATATATTTTTTAAAGGATAGTGTTTCTAAATATGTTCTAGAAAAAATAAATNTTTTTTTAATTTCTCCCTGACCACTGTTGCTAGAAGTTCCTATGACTTGACAATTATTTTGGCGTAGATCAGAATATGGAAATCCTCCAACAATCTTAATTAAAAAGCAGTTTGCAGACTCTTTTAACTAGTTACGAGTTACAACACTCCCCCCCCCCATTTCCATACTGTTGTTTTCATTGTAGTTTCGATAATTTTTTTCATTAAATTCTTCACATCAAAAGAATTATTGTAATTGTAGAGTTTTTAAAAAAGGTGAACTACCAATTGCACATGGTTTAGCTAGACTATGGTTCAACAAGATGTAATTCTGTAATACTTTAAATAATTCTTTCTACTTTAATAAGTTAAAACAATTCATAGTGTACTGTCCAATTTTTTTTTTTTTTTTTTTAGATTTTTATTATTTCTGATATTTAATAATGTTTTCTCCTGCTAAATCCGAAAAAAAGTGTGCAAATTTAACAATCAAAACATTTCACTTCACTCTTGAAATCTGCAATCTTGTTTTATGCAGGCTCTACTTTATTATGAAAAACTCCACACTTCTGAGCTAAGTTTTCTAAAGACGTATGTTTCATGCATCAAATTTGAGTTTGAAACCTTAAAAAGTTTACAGAGACTGAAAATGCTCCTTGTAAAAGTTTTATTTAAAATGTTATTTTTTTCTTTCTTCTTCTCGCTATTAAATAAAGAAAATTAGTCAATCTATGTAACTACATCGTCATTATCACTCTGCCAAAACAGAGTGATAATAACTTCTTTCATACATTCTGAGATTAGGAAATTAATGCCAATTGCACTAACATTGCCAAATAATAACAGTTCGTCTTAGAAGAGTTTTTCACAAATTATAACAAAATAAAGTCTTTAAAGACCGTTTTGAAGCTATAACCTTTTTATGCCACTAATGAAGGTGTCAATTGTGTTATGAATTTCAAACATGCTATTGACTAGAGAAATAAAAAACGTATATAAAAATTTAAATTCCTTTTATTTTAAAAACCTTAATTTAAATGGAGAAAAAAACTGAAATCAATGAGAAATAATGTTTTATCACTAAACATTGAAGGGTAAAATATACTTGAGGGTGCCCCTTGGTGAAATTGGCGACTTATCCATTAGGCTCCATTCCTGTTTACGCGGAACACTGTGGTAACAGTAATGGCAGCCAAAACATAATGATATTTCAATAAAACATTGGAAAATTTCACCAAAACATCGGCCAAAACATTATAAAATTGTAATGAACCCAATATAAGTAAAATTAATAAACCCAATAAAATGCATTTTGAATCGAAACAAAGATTAATGGAGTAAGCACAGAAAGAAAAGGAAAGAAACAACTCACTTCTTCATTAAGCTTGAATATCCTCAGATTTGGGTGCACAGAATTCTCTAATAGAGGTTAGATGCTGTCTAAATTTATCATGAATAGAATCTGTGTACCTCCATCGCCACTTAAATTCGGCGAAATATAAATTGGAAATGGCGTCTGTGGTATCGGACTGGCTGTGACATTTTTTCTAAAGTCCCTTTTTATAACTGCCCATATACCTTTGATCTTATTGACCAGGGTTGGCAAGGTTTAGGACTGAATGGATTAATCCACGGTTTAAACCGACCTGTCTTAAACCCCTTTGTCCAAAACTGTCTTAAACTGTCCAAAACCCTTTTACTCAAATTATGTCACAATTTTATCTGAACAATATTTAAAAGGTAAAATAAACATAGAACTAATAACATATTGATAATTAAATCTGCTGGAGAATATTTGTTTTTAAAAGTATAATGTTTTATTAATATTGTTTGACTCTTCAATTTAAACATTAAACAAAAGAAAATTAATCAGTAATCAAGTTCAATTGGTCCTCTCATTCAATAGTACATAACTGAAATTGGACATTGCCATACAGGTTAAGCTATTAGGGACTAAGTGCTTGGTTGGTCATAAACAGGTTTATTTATCTATAGTACTATCCAAGAATACTTTTATTTCATTCATGTTCGATTCTTTTAACATAGTGGTGATACATCACCAGTGTCAGTAACTGAAACTGATGTTATGCTCTTCAAAACTGTTAATACATTTTTTAGTTATTTTGTATTTCCAATTTAAACTAATATATTTATGTTTAAAAACAATTTTTTTTTAAATAGATGTCTTTTTTATCATCCTTTAATGCAGAAATTATAACATTTTTAAACAAATTAAGTAGTAAATTGTATAAAAAATATCAAATATTTATTGATACATGTAATTATTATGTGTACTATGGTTACACCTATAGAATTTTTACCTTTTACCAAAGTTTAAAGTTTTGAATACTTTAAGACAGTTTTATCCAGTTTAAGACAGTAAAGATATCCAGTTTAGACAGTGTGTCCTGTCCAAAACCAGTTTAGGACATCCAAAACCCCAACCCTGTCCTTGACCAAAAGCAAAAGTATTCTTTTCAGCCGGTATCTAAGATAAAACTAACGGGCCTCTGAAATTACTTGTACCGTTGAACATATAAAAATAACGCTAAAATCTAAGCCAATCAGAATTACAATTGGGTTTCAACATTGCCCAGCTTGGGGATGAGCCGCTATCACAACTTGGCGAGAATCAAGGGGCGCCGTCAAATATAGTCTACCCCATCGAAGTCATAATTCTGGTCTATTTTCTTTGTATAATTTATTTGTTAGCTACATAATATAATCTGTAATTTATAAATGTGGTATTTGTTTTGAAATCCACACTTCTATTTAAAAATTCCATCCTCAAAAATTAATATCAGAATGAAATTTCTCTCCAAAGCTTTTCTTTAATATGACATTGCTCCTGAGTATTCACTTTTTTAAAACTTCTTTTTAAGCAGTCATTGATAATTGTAACCTTTTTTGATGTTTGTCATGTCAAATATTCAACTCTGATTCTAAATATCTTTAATTTTAGGGATATTAATCCTCATCTACCACAGTATATTTCTTCTGCTCCATGGTATTTTGGTGCGAAAACTGCAACTTTGAAACACCAAAGGCCCCAACCTGATCGACAGAAAGATTTCAGTCAAATTAGTGATGAATATGTACGAGGATTAAAGGTAATTACTCCTATTATATTTAAGAAGAAAAAAATAATTTTTTTCTTGAATTCAAATTTCACAAATGAGTAAATTTCTTCAGTAAGTCGGTATAATGTAATCGTTTTCTTAAATTAAACCATCTGAAAATTAATATAATATGTCTTGGTTACAGCTTTATATTTTTTAAACTAATTACGCCTTGTATATTTCTATTATGTTTTTCACTTTATCAAAGATTTTTTTAAAAATTTTAGATGATTTAAGACCTTTAAAAAAAAAATGCTGTGACTAGCTATCTTAAATAATTAGGTAATATCAAAATCATGCAATTACTTTGAAATATAATAAAAGAATAATTTTTTTT
This sequence comes from Parasteatoda tepidariorum, assembly GCF_043381705.1. Taxonomy (NCBI): domain Eukaryota; kingdom Metazoa; phylum Arthropoda; class Arachnida; order Araneae; family Theridiidae; genus Parasteatoda; species Parasteatoda tepidariorum. Next base: position 445,800 of record NC_092211.1, read on the forward strand.
TAAGATTTTAATTTATTATTTTCATAAACAAAATAAAAAAATTAAGATACCATTAATTAATGATTTACAGGTGTATATCATTATAACTTTTATTAGTATAAACCTTTGTTAATTAGGGATTCTATCTTATGATTTTTTTAAAATTAAAAATGCATTGCCAAAAATGAGAATCTGTTTGACAATTGTCTTCTTAGGTTGTATTGAGAAATAATTTTTTGATTTATAAAGAAAAAGTTTGGAAATATCTTTTACTTATTTTTAGGGTTCAATTTGTGTCCGCTATCGCCCTGGTGCATGTGAGAACTGTGGTGCAATGACACACACGAAAAAAGATTGCTTAGAGGTACACTAACTAATTTTTCTATGTAAATTGTTTTCTTTTATTCCTTGCTATTGTTTATTAGTTATTGTATCAGAAATGTTGTTTGTTTCTTTTTTATAAATCATTTAACTCTTTGTGTAATTCGAATTGATTTACAAAAATGTAATGCAATTATTTTACTTCATCGTCTGTCGCGCCTTGTGTAAAACTAATCTGTTTTGTTTTTTTTTACTTCGTTGTTCAAAATATATTTTTATGGCCTTGCTTTCATCCTGTTAAATCAATAAATACCAATGGATTACATTTATTTTAATTATCCCTTTTTCTCTTAAAAAATGCATATCAAATAAGGATAGTTCTTTTATACCTACCTACAAAAAAAAAAAATCAAATAAGGGTAGTTGTTTTTTTCCTAGCTATGTTAATTTATGCTTCGATAAAATGGTTCACAACCTACAGCATGGAGGCTAAATGTCACCCTTTAATAGCCCTCTAGTGTCACCGATTCCGCTGGTGTTGAGTTGGGTCTAGTCAGTTCTATCATGATTGTAGCCTAACCATCCAGCTTATATAAATAGCAAGGTGCACATTTAATCTGTTATGTCTTGCAGTCATCTCATCTGTTGTGGCATGGAAGATAAGAGTTAAGGGTAGTTAAGTAAAAATATTAGAGTTAAGGCTACCAATTCATGCTGTCCACATTGACGAGTGCTAACATTTGCAAAAGGCCTCAAAATTTTTCAAACAATTAGAAACGTCCGTTATTTACACTTATATACTGAAGAGAGAAAAAAAAAAGGCAACCCGTTACAAATGTTGAAGTTTTATTCTTTGCATTTAAATGAAAAGAGTGTGTTCAACTTGAAATTTCTTTCTTTTTTTTTCAGTAAATAAATAAACATGTTTTTTTTATTTTAAAAATTTTTTTTTACTTATTTTAAATTTATTAATTTTTAAATTTTTTATTACTTTTCATACTTTTTCAAATCTTTCTTTTAAACTCATGTCCGTCACGTTCGTATTATTCTCAATGGTCGATACTTCGAGAAATGATGAATCGAGGCAATATGATGAAAAATAAATTTTTCTTGAAGGAAATTTAAAAACCTGTCATAATTTAATTTGATTAAAAAAGACTAAATGTCCAAAATATCAAAAGTTTTTTTTCACTTCAGAAACATACATGTATTTTATTTTTTAATTGTAATGCCAAATTGCTATTGTTTTAATAAATTTTGATATTGTTTGAATATAATTTTACTGTTTCTTTTTCAATGGCATTTTACTTTCTATTTTATTAAGACAACCAAAATAAATAAGTAAATAGATTATTAATTAGATATAAATATAATTAAGGTTTAAAAAATCATTACAGTGACGTTTAAAGAAAAAACCCCAAACTCTTGGAATCGCTTTTACCGTGTCACGAAACCTTACGGTTAAAGAAGTTAATTGACATAAATATTTATTTCTGTGTAACCTTTAAAAAGGAAAACTTTCTGTACCGTTCTTATGAAAAAGATGTAGCTTGCTTTAAGGAAAGATTTCAGTACACATAAAAAAAAAAAGAAAAACTTTCACATTAAAAAATAATAATTTAAATCAAAGAGCATTTTATATTAGAATGCATACCTGCCAAGTCTCCTGTTTTTTTTAACAAAGACTCCTATATTTTATGACTATCTCCTGTTTTTGAAGAAATTAAAAAAAAAATTTTTTTCAATAAAATAACTGTTGATGGCTAAAATACTTCTCTTATTCCTCAACAGATGGTGTTATTGCCAATATTGATGTTGAGTGTTAATAGTTTAAGTAATTATAAAAGATGTTTTGAAAACGTTTTCTTTACTTTAAGATTTAAATACATATTTTTTTCTTCGGCAAATGTAAGTGCTTATATTATTTCCTATTTTGAATTTCTCTTCTTGACTTACATGATTATGCACGATGAATTAAAACACTTTACTCGTAGTCTAAAAAATGTCGCTAGTAAAATCTTCGTTATTTTATTTCTCCAGTGTTGGCAGGTATGAGAATGAACAACATACTAAAAAGAAATGCTAAATATTAAAAGTGTATACTTAAAAAGATTCCTTTTTTAATTTAAAATAATTCCTAATATGGTTATTTTTTAATTTTCAAATGATAGTAGCTATGATACTTTTAGCTACTTTATATGTTTTCTGCATTCTCAATTTTTAAAATATTTTCAGCGACCCAGAAAAGTTGGTGCTAAATATTCGCAAAGTGATTTTGCACCGGATGAGACAGTACTTCCAAATCTCATGCTAGATTATGACGGTAAAAGGGACCGTTGGAGTGGTTACGACCCAAGCAACTACCACAATATTGTTGAGGAATTTTCTAAAATTGAAGAGGTATTTTCCTAATGCAATATCATTTTTCTTAAATTAATTTTTATAGTTTATCCTTTTTTTTATCCGTAATAATCTGGAACAATGAGGAAAGAAAATAAAGGAATTTGTATATCAGAATTTTATTCTAATGCCCAAAGTACTTAATTTGCTTTTGAGATAGTACAAATTATGAAAAAATTTATAATGTTTAATTTTGGTTCAATTTATATCAATGAAAGTAGATATTTTCTGACCTTTTTCTATCCTTATTCTAGTTAAAAATCAGATAAAAAAAATTATATCTCATAATAACAACAGCAAAGGGGGAAAAAAAATACTTGCGTCTGACATCTTTTAACTGCTCTACCTGAATCCTTTTACATAATAAGTTTGTTAAGTTTATTTTTGTAGCATATTTTTATAACAAGATCATTATTTTCAATTTGAATAATAAGTAGTTTGAATTATATTTTATATGTATGAATAAGACAAGATTGAAAAATTATTAAAGATGGATAAGTTTTGATAAATTTGAGATTGGTAGATTTATGCCTTCAGTTATAAAAATAAGAGAAATTTGATGATTCATCAGATGGATGATTCACTTGATTCACCTAAGAAAATTAGGGAAAAGACAGAGATTTTCTTTTTCTGAGTACTTGCGGCTGTGTATACCAATATTGCATGTTTATTTCATTGTTAAAAAACATCACATTTCGTTTGTATTTAGGTTTTTTGTGTTTACTGTTTTTCTAATTTTGTTAAAAATTATGTTGTTTAATTGTTAGGAACTAACATATTTCATTTTCTACATGCATATCTTTTTTCTTGTGAAATTCTGTCCATCTTAATATTCTTTCTTACTAATTATTAATATATTTTTTAGGCTAAGCGTCATTTAAAAGAAGAGAAACTAAAGCAAGATTATTTATCAGATGAAACTAACTTAGCTAAAGAACAGGTATTATTATTTTTTTTTTTAACAAATTTTTTTTATTTCTATGATTCTATTTCAGCCTAACCCTGAAATGTTTATTTGTAAGGTTGTAATTTTAATATTAATATTGTAAATTGTAATTTTAATCTTTGTAGTAAAGTATAAAATATTTCTATGTCGCAAAGTCAGAATTTCATTTCTGAAATTAAGCTGGAATTGTAAGTTTGAAGTGTATTTGATAAAGTTTTAATTCCTAATATAAAGCTTTAAGTTGCTTTAAAGACAGAAAATCCCACTTCTCTTTTTCACGCATGAACTTAACTTTATATCTATACACCTTGATGTCTTTCATGTAATAACGATGAGTTTGATGGAAAAAGACGTTCTCATCCAAGAAGTTGTTTAGTAAATATTATACTAAATTGAGTATGATTGATGCAATAAAGTAAATGTTAAGTTTTTGTTTTGAAGAAAATTTATTTAACTGGTTATTAAGATATCGGAATTTGAATGCTATATATATATGTAGTACAACTCATGTAATATATGCAGTGTTTTATCAACATGATAATTACTTTTTGTTTTTCATTAATAAGAACAAAATATAATTTTTAATTTGTAAATATAGTTGTTTTGTTTTGATAAATGTTAATGACTCTGAGAGCGACCAAGAATCATTACTGAAAAAATGGTTTTCAATGTTTTATAAATGTTTTTTGCTGATAATTTTTCCTTATTTTTGCAGACAAAAGATGCTGATATTGATGACGATGATGATGAGGAGAAGTATGCAGACCATGCTGATATGCCAGGTACAAAAGTNAAGTCGTTTCTGCATTAAATTTCATTTGATTCTGATGATTCTTTCATGGTGTTGCATTTTCTACAAACAGCAGTTTATTATACTTAATCGATTATGATTGATACAATAAATTATATATAAAATTTTTGTTTTGACGAAAATTTATTTAACTGGTTATTCAGATATCGGAATTTGAATGCTGCATGTATGTAATGTTTAATCAACTACTGCTACATATATGTAGTACTATATGCAGTGTTTTATTAATATTAATATGATAATTACTTTTTGTTTTTCATTTATAAGAGTGAAATATAATCTCTAATTTGGGAAAATAGTTGTATTGTTTTGACAAATGTTTACAGCTCTGGGATAGACCAAGAATCATTACTGAAAAAATGGTTTTTCATGTTTTATAAATGTTTTTTGCTGATAATTTTTCCTTATTTTTGCAGACAAAAGATGCTGATATTGATGACGATGATGATGAGGAGAAGTATGCAGACCATGCTGATATGCCAGGTACAAAAGTAGACAGCAAACAAAGAATTACGGTCAGAAATCTTAGAATTCGAGAAGATACTGCTAAAGTAACTACGAAACCGTAATTTTTTTAGCAAAATTATTTCTACGATATCTTGTACGAAAAATACTAAGTTTCTGTTGTTTTTCAGTATCTCCGAAATCTAGATCCTAACTCTGCATATTATGATCCCAAGACGAGAGCAATGAGAGATAACCCTTACAAAACCACTGGAAAAGATGCTACAGAGTAAGGCTAAACTTTTTTTTTATAGATATATTTTAAATAATTTTTTTGTTTAAATTATATTAGTAATACCTCTGAAATATATTACGCTACAATTTTTTTTTACCTCTTATACTGTATAGTGCCAAAAAAAGGGGGGGCAAACATATTTGTAGCTGCCAACTCTACTGGATTTTGCAAATTTCTCTTGGTGTACTGGTTTAATTAAAATTCTCCTGGTTTTTGTACATTTTAGAAAATTCCCTAAAATTGAGTAAGTTTCCTTAAAATGTTCCTATTGAAATAGAATTTTTGTACAAGTTATTGCTTGCTTACTAGAATATTTAAATAAGTATTACTAATACATAATGAAATGAACCTCATTTATAGAAATCAGATCAAAACCTTTTTGTTCTATGATCAGTTTATTTTTATTCAGAACTCTGTTTTTAAATTAATTAAAAAATATATTTTAACTATCTGTGATGAATTAAATGCCTATTAATATTCTAAATGAGTAAACATAATACATAACATTTCAAATATGTTTAATGTCAATCACAACTGGAAAATATGACAATTTGTCTATTTTAATGACTTTAAATGTCTCTAAAATTCCCTATGTGTATAATATTTAGTACATTATGCGACAATTATCATGAAATTTATCTTATTTCGTAAAATTTACTGAATTTTTTCCTAACCATGTTAGCAGCTATGCATATTGAATAATTCTCGACTTAAAACCAGATATCAAAACTGAGCTAGCGAAGTGAATATGAAAATAACTATTTATTATTGTTTATTTCAATAATGTGTTAAAAAATTTGAATTTCAAGGTATGAAAATTAGTATACCATTTTAATNTTGTATTTTCTTTCTTTCCTTTTTCTTGTCTTGTAAAAGTAAACTGTTTTTAAATTGCAAAGCGTGCATCATTTTACCCCACCAAAACACCGCGTAAGAAGGTGCACTTGAGCGAAAAACGGTGGCACTGGGGAGTGAATCACGTAGATTTTACTCGGCAGTTAAGGGGTTAATATTCTAAATGAGTAAACATAATACATAACATTTCAAATATGTTTAATGTCAATCATAACTGGAAAATATAACAATTTGTCTATTTTGATGACTATAAAAGTCCTTTATATTCCCTATGTGTAACATGTTCAGTACATTATGCAACAATTATCATGAAATTTATATTATTTCGTAAAATCTAATGGATTTTTTCCTATCCTATATACAGCTATATATTTTGTATGCAGCTTTTTTTTTGCTTATTAATTTAAAATTCATGCAGTATTATTATTAAAAATTTAACGTGTTCTAAATTTAATGTGTTCCTAATGTTAGATTTAATTAATTTTTTTCCTTATCCTCCTTCTAAAAAAATTATTGCATATGCAAAAATGTAAATGATATGCAATGAACAATTCCTTCTATAAGAACAAAGTCTTGCTTCGAGGATATTTCAATTAGTTTAATAAATATTGACATATTTTAGTGTTATGTATTGAAGACATGTTTTTAAAATTCTATTTTTATAAAAAAAACCTGACAACAGAATGCACATTCCTAGGTCAAGAAACGCAACATTCACAAGTACTCACAGTACGAACAATCACTCTGTGATTGTTATTTTATGGGCATGTAACTAAGATTGTCTTTCAAATTTTTTCAGAAACCTGCACTTGTCTGATTAGAATTTTTTTAAAGTATTTCAAATGAGTACAAAAAGTTAAATATTTTTAAAAAGTTAAATGTAAAATATTTAGTACATTATGCAACAATTATCATGAAATTTATATTATTTCCTAAAATTTACTGAATTTTTTCCTGTCCATGTTGGCAGCTATGCATATTGAATAATTCTCAACTTAAAACCAGGTATCAAAACTAAGCTAGCAAAGTGAATATGAAAATAATTATTTATTATTGTTTATTTCAATAATGTGTTAAAAAATTTGAATTTCAAGGTATGAAAATTAGTATGCAATTTTAATCTGTGTACTATATTTGTCTGCTTTTAGAATTTTCTAATTTAATTTGTATTATTATTGAAACTGATAAGAAAATTTCTTTTAATCCAAACTATGTAAAAACGTTGACTTATGAATACTGTTCTAAATATTCTCTCTCATAATGATATGAGTTCAAATAATTTAAAATAATTTTGAGAACTTTAATTTTTTAACTAAATTTTGAGATTTTTTTATGGTCTGATCCAATGTATCTAAACCATTTTTTAGAAATAATTATGATGTTTAATTATGATGTTGCCTTTTTTTCTCATTGTTTCTTTATTATTCATATGATAAAATAAGTAACTAAAAGTATGTTTTTGATTTATTAGGTTAGCTTATGCTGGTGATAACTTTGTTCGTTATACGGGAGATACTTCAAAGCATAGTCAGACACAATGTAAGTATAAATTTATCTATTAGCTCTCAATTTTTATTTTATGTAAAATTACTTATTAAGCTTTTTCTATGAGTTGATCTTTAAAACTGATAGTTATGTATAAAACAGATTGTTATGCATAAATTGAAAGAATAAGGCATAAATTGAAAAAAATTGAACACCAGAAATAACTTTTGCTCTAACAATTTAATTATCACATACTAGAGCTCAATCTTAATGGGTTAAGCTGTTAATTTTTAAATAATTTAATTGATTAGCACAGAGTGTTATTTTAAGTTAAAAAAAATCAGGCAGAAAAACTATACATTTCTCTAATACAGGCAGAACTTTCTCTAAATAAATATTCCTTCTTTTTTCTGGCAGATTGTAATTTTTGACTCCAGAAATATAAGAGCCACTCTCTAAAAAATATAGTCCCAATAATTTACTCTGGAGAGCTGTTTAAAGTTAAATTTCTTAATGTTTATCATTAAGAATTGCAGATTTCGCTATATCTCTGAAACTACCGAAACAAACATTTTTTGTACACAATTATAAAACTTAATAATCCAACGATAATTTTATGTAGCTAAAAAGTTTGAATAACTTTTTAGAATTTTTATTAAATTTTTTAATAACAGTCAAAAAAAATTATATAGTGTGCAAATTCTTACATAATTTTAAAGTATTTTAATAATGCTATTATGAAACATGCAAATTTTTGCATCATTTTAAAGAATGTAAATATTTCAATGACAAAAAAAGGAAATTTGAACAAAATTTAAAGAAATTTAAACCTTGATTTCAATGATTCCTACCTTGTTTGACTTTCCAAGATCTATTCGACCAAAAATTATTCAACTTGTCGGCTAATACCATAATCAATATCGAAAAATTAGTTTTGCACATGTTATAAAAAGAGTGTTTTTAGTTAGATAAATTCTGGTAATTTTTATTTTCTTTCTTAAAATAATAATTTTGTGCTTTTTTTTTAAATAACTGCATAACTTGCTTACATTTTGCAGCATATAAACTTAAATCCTAAATGAACTCTTGAACTACTTACATTTTAAAAATATTTTTGTTTAAAAAATATTTTTACCGAAAGGCAAAAGTTATCTGTCTTTTTACACTTGTAATTGTTTCAGCATTTTAAAACATAGTTGTTATTTCTTTGTTTTTCCTAAAAAACATATTTTTTTAAATAGAATAAGAGTTTGAAAAAAGTTATAGATATTTGTAATTCAAGTAATGTATTTTTATATACATATACAGTCATTTCTCAATATTAGAAGATTAATAGGAGATACTAAAAACTTCATGATATCAAGCATATATATATTCGTATATGACTTGACTATTTTAATCGAATATATATATTTTTTAACAATTCAGTCAAAATAATGACTGTATAGTGTTTAAAAAATACATGTATTTGTTGTACATGTATTTATTTCAAAAAACATTTATTTTGAACAATGCCAATATTTATGATTTTCATTTGATTTTACATTTAGTTTTCCTGTTTCATCATCTTCCTTCTCTAATATATCTTCAGATGCAATCTTTTCTTTAAACATTTCTGATTCTTTCCAATCACCAAATACTGCAAAATTATTGTCTAGGGCATGGGTCGCCAAACTTTTTTGATCATCAGCCCCTATATAATTTTTCGAAATCTCCATCGACCCTTATAAAAGTAGTTTTCTGTTAATTAAAGTAAAACTCTATTAGATACTGTTTTGTACATTTATTTTATGATTTTGAACATTTATTAAAGTAATAGTACATTGTGTAACAATAGTTTTATGAAAAATATATTAATATTGAAATTTAAATACCTTATTATTAAATAATAAGTAATTATGCATAAGTAGATATAATAAGTAAAGTAACTAAAGATTTACTGCTTCTTGATCAATGAGATGGGTGTGCCTGGTGTTTTTTTGCAAGGTTCGCTATATTGGGTTCAAAATTGGTCAATTTTAATTTTCGTCAAAATTGGTCAATTTTGTAATTTTCGTAAAAAAATACAAAGTGTGCTATAGTTTTGTCGCGGGCTGTACTAATCCATATTATTAATGCTTACCTTCTTTTTTGTGCTTTGATAATTAAAATTGATATCTAAACTAAACGAATGGTTTTATCGAAACAATAACTAATTATCCAAAACTATAAAAGTTTTAATAATGACACTACAAATATTCAACACAGTTTGCAAAGATAGCTGAAACTGCGTATGATATTTGCATTTGTAACGTTAATGCTCGTCACACGTGACATTTGGACAAGCGCACATATGCATATTACTTATAAACTGAGCTGAGTTCGTGCCACTGCTCGGTGGTACGTAAATACTTGTTTCACCTGAATAAATATACGTTTATTAATTTATGTTTTATAAAGAAACTGATATTGAGTCAATTATAAAAAAAATTCACAAATTTTACATACAAATTTTACATTAGGTACGTGTGATTTGCGTATTGAGAACTGTTTTTTTTCCGACCCTTCCGATTCGGATCGACCCCCATTCGCCCCCCTGTCTCAGATCGACCCCTGCTTTTGTTAAATAGACCCTTGGGGGTCTATATAGACCACTTTGGCGACCTCTGGTCTAGGGTAACTGCATAAGTGCCAGTTTCTTTTTAATTTATTAAATTAATAAAACTTTCCTATCTTATCAGCAGATATTCTTATCTGTACATCTCTTACATGTTCTTTTCTTTAGGAAAGGATAATTCAGGCAAGTTCTTTTCAAACATGATAATCTCTCTCTTTTTTGGAGTTACAAGAAATAATTCATAAAATTGTCCAAGAAAAGTTTTTAAGAATTCAAATTCAAAAATGCATTTTAAATTCTCCAGAAATCGGTAAAATGTTTTTTGGATTATCAACATTATGTCGTGAAATTGAGGTTCACCTAAAATGATTTTTTTATTATTAGCTGCACAACAAATGCGTTGGTATTTAGTTTTTTTTTGGGTGGGGATATTGAAAAGTTCATGATATCAAAATTCATTATATCGAAGTAAGGAATCCAGACATCAATTTGTAATATCGTGGTCCCTACACATGTATAACGAATACCTCTAAGGGATTTCAAATTTCTTGTGATATTCAAAAGTTAATGTTACCAAAAGTTGTTATATTGGGGTTAAATCCTTTTTCTTTTGACAAGAAGGTTAGAGTGGCACTTGACCATGTGAAGACTGTATAGGATTCTAGATTATGTATCAGAGATGGGCTCAGCCCCGGCTTGACACAGGCTCAAACTCCTTTGCTGGTGAAAGGTTTCGGGTAGACTCATAATCACAATAAAATTTTAAAAAACTTTTTACTTACTTTTAAAAAATACTTAGTACAGTTATTAAGCATAAAAAACGTAAAATTTATTAATCAATTTTGATTAGAAAGTTTTAATGACCGATTTCCTTGTTTAGACCTAAAAGGCCAAGTGGTGAAACCCCAAAATTTGGCTCTTATCCAACATATACAGTGAACTCTCGCTACTGCAATATCCCATACAACAATAACTCCCTTTATTACAATGTTTTGTGGTCCTGGCAAACTTGCATATGAATTAATGTTATCCTCCTCTCAATATTGTAATATTATCTAAAGCAGGGATGGCGAACCAATGGCACGCGACACAATATTTTGGGCACGCCACCGATCACAAAGTTCACTATGAAGCATATTAACAATTAGATTAAATTTCACAAAGCACAAAAAAATAGGCAATTATTGACAAAAAATGTAACAATTAATGTCAAAAAATAACTAATGACCATAAAAAACAAAATAGCAAAAAAAAAAAAATTAATTAACAGTCCTGCTTAAACTAACGTCTTACAACCTAATATAAGTTATTTGTCATCTTATCTGCAACAACAGAAGTCACACTGATGTTACTTAAGTTGAACTACGCGTATAACTGAGACATTGCAAAATGTTTTTTTTTTCATAGTAAATAAATAGTTTTGAGTTGATACTATTTTGTATCATTATTTTCCCAAAAATCACGAAGTCAAAATAATTTGACGGCACGTCCATGATCTCATTAAGCGTTTTTTTTAGAAAAAATGGCACGTTGGTGCTTAAAAGTTTGCCACCCCTGATCTAAAGCATTAAACCCCTGTAAAATGATTTTTTTTTCAAATTTCAATTTTATTTTCTCCATTTATTACTGGTTTTCATGTAATGTAAAAAATCTTATTTTATCATATTTTGCCATTTTTTCCAGTCTTTTCTAACAAGAGATGACTCATTGCTGATTATGTACTTATCTTATTTCTTTTCACCACAGTGAATAGCTTTTGTATTCAGATTTCAATTACCCATCCTTGATGTACATAGACTGCCCCAAAACCTTCCATTCTCAGATTTGCTTTCCTTATCTCTTAAAAAGTCACTGATATTTCATATTTACCTATCTTATTTCATATTTAACCATAATTAACACTCGGCAAATTAAGTTTTTATGTTATATTTAAATAGATTTATTGTTAATACATATATAACATTAAAACTAAAAAAAAAATATTATTGTGTTCCCAAAGTATGTATGCCCTCGATATAATAATATATCCCTCTACAACAATATACAGGGAATATACTGGAAAGTCATGAAAAATCATAGAAAGTCATGAATTTCAGTATTGAACAAAATTTATCATGAAATGTCATGATTTTTACTATTTTTTTAAAAAAAATCACGGAAAGTCATGGATTTTGGTCTCCGAAAAATCTAATTTTTAAAATGGAATCCCCTCCCCCAATTTTATCTTGTTCCAAATATCTGAATTCCTAACAAAATCACCACTCAGTCATATTTTACTAGAATATAAAATGATTTTATCATGTTTTTATGGTGTTCTTTCAAGAAATGAAAGAAAAAACATCATTTCTGGACTGAGTTATCTTTTATATTTCTGTGATTTAAGAATTTTTTTTTTTTTTTTAATTTTATCAACTTAAAATTCTAGTTGAAACAATCCAGTCATCAGTGAAATTTTTTTATTCCAAAATGAGTACAGAAAAATCAGGAGTATTTCTTTCCTTTCTGATGAACAAGAAAAATATCTTTAGAATATAATTCTGCAGAAAAAAAATTTTTTGCTTTTGTATTTTTTTCAGCTATATTATTTTTTCAACTCTTTCTTTACTCTGTTTTTGAAATTTGAAATCTATAAATATGAAGATGCAGAGTATAACAGTTTTGGTTATACCTATAATTTCAATTAATGTTATTATAATGCCTTTTTGAATTTATTGTTGCGTTTTTGTCGGAGAAAATAGTAACTTTGTTAAGTCATGAAAAATTCTTGGAATTTGTCATGGAAAATCATGAAAAGTCTTTAATTTGAAAATCTAAAATGTAGCAGATACCCTGAATATATTTATTTGGTCTCTAAATTTTGTTGCAGCGAAGTTTTACTGTATCTTAGGTTTGGGCTATAAGTAATCCTATTTATTCTGGGCCTCCAAAAGAGCACCCGGACTCATCTATATAGGTGGTGTTAATTAAAATAAATTAATTGGAAATATTTATTTTACAGCTTTTGCATGGCAAGCCTATGAGAAAGGAGTGGAAGTGAACTTGCTGGCAGAACCCACAAAGGCAGAACTTCTTCATCAAGAATTCAAAGTGAAGAAGGGAGAAGTGAAGGACAACATTAAGAACAGCATCATTGATACTTATGGGGGAGAAGAATATTTGGAAGCTCCACCAAAACAATTGATATTCTCTCAATCTGTAAGAAATACTCTACTAAACATATACAGGGTGTCTAAAAAGTGTTTTAAACTGCAGTATATCAAAAATTTAAAACTGCTATTATAAACTATTTTCAAACGATGCATTTAATAATATCAAACTAGTTTCCCCAACTTCAACCCATTTTTTAAAAATTTTATTTTTAACCGTCGGCGAGCAGTTGATCCAATTATGAAAATTAAATATGCCTGTTTTCAGTTCTCATGTAAGTGAAGTGTTAAGAAAATATCTTAATTAAATAAAGCTGTGCTTAATTTTTTTTGTTCAAAATTAATTACTTTAAGTTACCCATTAAGATAAATTTTTATTAAATAACTTTTATACTTAGATAAAAATTATGAAATCTTATATTTTGCTAGTAAAGAATGGATTTAAATATTCTTTCCTATTTACCGTTTCCCTATACTGGTGATTTTGCACTGTAGCCTGGTCTGCTTAAAAAAATTTTTCCTGCAAATTCAATGTATCTCATATCAAATTAAAGGTCATTAAGTATATTTTATGAATATTGATTTTTTTTTTATCAAAATAATGATGTAAATTCTTTGTGTTGCATAATATGTGAAAAAATTGAATTTAAAAGTTGCGGACATGACAAATAAGTTTATTAATTTTTTTTGTTGCTATTGTTGCATTATAATACTTGTAATTAATTAAAAATGATATTTTAAGACATGTACTGTATTTACCTAGTTAAAGACTGAAAACATTGCATTTTTGCTTTTAGTATTTAAATATGGGATACTTATAAGAGCACATGCTTGCTTTTCAATGTGTTTTTAAAATTTTATTACATTAAAGCAGTTAACGAGTTTATTTTCCCAAGGAATAAATTTCTTTAGTTTATTTACTATGTTGTAAAAATATGCTTTATTTAAAAGGTTTTCATTTAATATTTTTTGTTCAATAATTTTTAAATTTTTTTTTTTTTAATTTGGTCATGTTTGCAATGTTGCAGACATGACAAGTTGCAAAATACAATTTCATTAATCTGTAATAAACTTTTGAGCTTAATAAGAAATACCTATGTATCAAATAGATTTATGTTTGAGACATAAGGTTTTCACAAAAAATTTAACATTGATGTTCATTGGTTGGTATGCATTAAGTATACAGATGTGCGAACACAGTTAGCGGAAAATTTGTAAACAGAACATGAGAACATTTTTTAGCATAACATGAAGAGAAACTTTTTGTCATGTCTGCAACCATCATGTCCGCAACATACGTGTTGTTTTTAATTAATTTTCATTTAAATTAATTTCTTCAAAAATCTTGTCATTCCTTTTATACGAATGTACTCTAAAATCTTACCTTAGTGTTTTTTTTTAAATTTTATTTCATAAAATTTAAGAATTTTAAGAAATGTAAGATGATATTTAAAAAACAATATTCTTCTGGACCAATACTTCAAATTATTTCTTTTAAATGTGCTTTAACTAAGCAAAAAAAAGAAAGAAAAAAAATTCTCCTGATTTTATAATTAAAAAAAAACTCACCTAACTCAGTTTTTTTATTTAATTATGAGTAATCAAACTTCATGTCAGCACTGAATTCACCCTTCAATCAATGAAAATTATTATTATTATTTTTTTTAAAAAAAGCTTACTTGTTTGGCTGCCTTGCAATTATCTTTGGCTTTAAACCAAAAATACTATAGACTATTATAGTATGCTCTATTGAATTTTTAGTTCTATCTGAACATAAATTAAAGCAATGAGATAGTGCTCATGATTTACTGTTCTAATCATTTACACTTTCAGTACAGTACCCTATCCTTGTTCCAAAACTCATATCATTGTTATGCTAATGACCAATATTTTGATTTTTTAATCATAATTTTTTCTCTAGGAAGACTATGTGGAGTACTCAAGGCAAGGAAATGTTATTAAAGGAGATGAAAAACCTGTCATCAGGTCTAAATATGAGGAAGATGTTCACATTAATAATCATACTGTAAGTAATTTACTTTCAAACTTTTGTTGTTATGTAAATAACTAACTTAAACATATGGCATTTTCTGTGGTTGTTCTGTGTAAATGTTCATAATAACTTAATGCTAACACTTATGTTATCTATGTTATATGCTCACCACTTGCTTTTATTGTTTCTGGTTCTTAGTCTTACTCATCTGGAACCAGGGTTTGCCAAGGAAATCTGGCAGGTTTTTTTCAGATTGAGCACACTTGATGAAACCTATCTTTATACCCACTAAATGGGGTTTTTTCATTTTATCATGTTTAAACAATTATTAATATTTTAACTAAAAAACTAAACTAAATACATGCAAAAAAATACATGATTAAAAATTTTAATCTTTATTAAAATTTCTTTGGAGCAAAGAGTGGAATCTGGTATGTTGTACCGAATACATGATGATAATTTGTGGGACCAGTCATATAACATAGCTATCAATTTTTCTGATTACTCCAAATTACCCCAATAGTTACAAAATGTTTAAAATAAATTTTTTTTTTTTAGTTTTTCGATTTGTATCATAAAAAACACAGGTTATAAATTAGGGCTTTACTTCATTTAGCTTTCTGTCAATTTTGAGCTAAATAAACCAATAATTACAAATAAACCAAAATTCAACTATACATAAATTACAGGTTTGAAATTCTTTAATAACTATATTTTGTAATGATTTGCTTTCAGGCTGTTTTTGGATCGTATTGGCAAGATTTCCAGTGGGGTTACAAATGCTGCCATTCTTTTATTAAGAATTCATATTGCACTGGACTTGCGGGGAAAGAAGCTTTTAAAGAAGTTAGTCTTGATTTTATCTTATATGTATAACTGCACTTTGGTATGTATAGTATAAATTAGATTGAATAATTCTCTCTTTCATAAATTAATTTGAAAATGAAAACAATATTTTTTTGTTACATCAGTAATTTATTTTTAGAACTTTTTGAATTGCTTTGTTGAACAAAATAAACTCTCATTAACATCAAGATGGTCTGTAATTACCTATCTCAAAAAAAGTAACACCATAACAAAAAATAAAAATTTTATAACTGTATTTGTTATTATTTTCTTAAAAATGATTGTTTTTAAAATTTTTAAATTCACTGGCCCCAATAGGCTGTTACATAAATGTTTTATTTTTATCCTTAATTTACTAGTGAATGTTTTTCAAACATGCAGTATATGTTTCAGGTATCATCTATATCTTTGTTGACAGAAAAATTGGCCAAACCAGTCGCAAGTAATCCAGAACCAGCACACAACTCAGAAGATTCGACTCAAGAGGTAATTTCTTCCTCTCAGAATTCTCCATATATTCCCTGTTACTCAGGGAAATATTATGCATGTATATCATATTATACTCTTATATATATATATATATATATAAATGGTGGCAGCGGTGATACGTGCTCACACCGAACACAGA
The DNA here is from genome assembly GCF_043381705.1 of Parasteatoda tepidariorum. Lineage (NCBI taxonomy): Eukaryota > Metazoa > Arthropoda > Arachnida > Araneae > Theridiidae > Parasteatoda > Parasteatoda tepidariorum. Next base: position 462,545 of record NC_092211.1, read on the forward strand.
AGGACGCCTTGTTGTCCAGTGAACTTTCTTTGAAAATAACGGACTCATCTGTCCAGCTTACACGATTTGTAATTAATTGAAGGGACAACCTGTCCATTGATAAGGAACTTTCATTGATTGCTGTCCAGTGATTGCAACTGTCTATGGCTAAGGAACTTTCATTGATTGCAACTGTCCATTGCTAAGGAACTTTCATTGATTGGAACTGTCCATTGTCCATTGCTTGTCTATTGGAAGGAAGGTCCGGTGGAAAACCATAGCTGAGNAATAAATTATTTCTTTTATGAAATAATTTAAATAACAAAAGTCAAGTTATCTGGAATGTCAATTTATCCGAGGGTACTGCGTTTTTTAAATGAATCAAATATGACGTTTGAAAATTCCACAATCAAGCAAATGATTTACAGAGGTTTCTGCACAGAAATCTGAAAGGGGTTTTCCAATTAGGCAGATGTTCATAATTGCGTTTAACGCTTTTCGTTTAAGACCAGTACGTAATGTGTTTTTGTTTTTTTAAGTTCAATGCTGAAAAGCCTCTTTCAACCGCTGCAGTACTCCCAGACAGAGAAAACATCAATTCCACCATGCACAGTATGTTGCTGTATTTCAAGATTAGAGGGACATTTTAGAAGTGAGGCGCTAGACTCTTGTAAGATAACAAAAATTGAAAATATATCACGAACATTAACTAGAAAATGGCCGTTCGCGCGGTCGTTGGATTTGAGAAATTTGTTGTTCGCGGGGAATTTTTGACCGCCGAGGACGGCCGGTTTTTCGAATTCTGTATTCACTATATTTAGAAAAAAAATTCAAACAGGTATGCACAATCATTTTTACACATAAACTAGAAAATACTGTGTTTTGGGTCAAATTGAGTAACATTAGGCGTTAGTTGCTAGAAAGTATATTCTTTATTTGAAAGTAATATGAATTACTAACATTTTTAACTAAATTTTTTGCTTGGCTGCAGATGAAAATAATATTTAATGTAAATAAATATAACTGCAAGGTTACAAAGAAAATTATCTGGGCATATTTATTGGTAAGTTTTTAAAAAAAAATTCCTTTACACCAAATATTTAACTATTCAAAGAGAGAAATGTATAGCCCGAATAGATATGTTTGTAAAAGAGTTGTGTAATGTGTTAAATGAATATAACTCGTAACTTGAAGTTTTGGAGCTGTTGTTACCGTTCTACTTGCGCTTTTATTGTGAGATACAAGCGAATAGCAATATTTCGTAAACTTGAATCGAGTCATTGTAACACGATTTGTTTCAATCCTGTTTCATCTTGAAATGTATGGTCATAAATATAATTATATTTTGTATTTAAAATGAGTGGTGGATCAAAGAAACAATATTCTTAATCATTTTGATGAAATTATATTATAGATTTTCTGTACATTCGTGAAGAGATTTTTTCAACTTTTGAATCAAGTCAGAAAATAAATTCCCATTGCAAATGTTACCAACACTGTATCAGATTAATTTCTTGGTTGTAACTGGAATTTTAAAATTATAATATCCTATCCACTCATCCTTTTTATTTGTACAAATTCATATCAAATTACAGTACTCCGCTATCGCTGCAACTTAAGTTGAAACGAAAGGGTTACAATCTGAGAATTGTTTGATCAGTAATTTACTGTTAAAGGGGGGGGGGAGAAATTTTTGCTTTTTCTTCCATTCATATTTTTAATTAAATTTAAGGCAGTTGAAACATCAATTTTGGCCTGCAGTTTATAGGCTGAGCATTCCTGAATTGAAAATAATTCATTGAATCATTCCTAAAAAATAGCTTTTACCCAGATCAAAAGCAATTTTTGTGAGCTTAATGTTTACTTTGCAATCCTTACTTATATTGTAGATCCTTACCTATACCAAACTCTAGAACGAAGAATTTTGGTTTCAGGGTTCCCACGGGTCAGGGAGAACAGGGAAAACCTGGAATTGTCAGGGAATTTTGTTTCAAATCCGAAAATCAGGGAAAGTTGCAATTTTTTTTTGCAAAAACCTGGAAAATTCCTGCATTATACCTGGAAAATAACCAGTCTTAAAATTGTCAGTGAAAGTAATCAGTTTGAGATTCAACTTAAGTTAATCTAACATTAATTACAACTATTTATTGTTAAAATGTCACACTTAAATCAAACTGATATGTTTCCACCCTCATTTAATGATATTTACTTTACTCAGAAAATCCAATACTTTGCATTACAAATAAAAGAGTCAAAGTTTTCTGATGAAAACTTTTGTGGTATAGATAAATATGGTATGGATTTTCATTGAAATTTACCCGATATATATCTGGAAAAGTCAGGGAATTTCTTTTCTGAAATTGAGTGGGAATCATGTGGTTTGATCCTTGGTGACAGCTTGTAACTACATTCTCACAATCATTTTGTTTGTTACAAATGGAGATTGAACATCCATGACCCCTGTCTAACAATAGGCAGTTTCTGCAATAAGTTTTTTATTTTATGAAAGTTTGTTTTACTATACTTTTGCAGTAGCCTTTTAGTTGTTGTAGAGTTACATTTTTATTATCTTAGGCGTGACAATGAATATATTAATTTTTTTTCGAATAAGGAATAATAAGTAAATAAGCAAAACTTGTAGTCAATATTAAGGCAGTTAATCAATTCAAAAATCTAAATACAAATGGCTTGTTTGTTATGTTTTTTCTACTCATAAACCTTATTTTTATATCATACAGTGTTTCAAAGCTTTTATCGTTTTTAAGGATCAAATAAAGAAAAAGAAACACAAGAAAGATAAGAAGAAAAAAAAGAAGAAGAAGCACCATTCTTCGAGCAGCGAAGATGATTCTGAAGCAGAGAAAGATAAGAAATTGAAAAAGGTTTGTATCTTATGTAATTTTATACTGCTTTTTAACAAAAGATATTGATGTTTGACATACTGTAAAATATAGTATTTTTTTTATAGTAACAAGTTAATATTTAAGATTAAAAGCATTTAAACATGAGCCTTTTAATTTTTTTCTTTATAAGTCGACATGAAATATCATAGACTGAATTGATTTTGCTTAGTCTTCTAATTTTTAAGGCACTTGATATTGTTCTTTTTACAGAAAATTAACTGTTACAATCTAAAATCAAATTATTTACCTTATGTACTTTGTTGTGGCCACCAAAGCCTATTTTTTTCCAGCAGTTTTCCTAAAAGTTAGTACATTTGTAAATTAGTTGTAAATCTAAACATCCTTGTAGTACAAAAATAGTGTTTTTCTGAAAAAATATTTCTAATTATGTAACTCAAGTCTCACAATCCCTATTTAAAATTTTAAAGTTAAAATGCTCTACTATAAAATCTACTCTTGGAAAATTTATCATCATGCATTTTTGAAACTGTATAAAACTAGTAAATTAAAACTGATATATAAAAATTTAGATAGTGATTAAGTTATAGGGTCATAAATAAATTTAGTCAAATTTTGACAGTTAAGCTGTACATTCTGTGGCAAATTTTGCTATCCATGTGTTTTAAAAGTATGATGATATTAACAGAAGTTTTTTGGTCATTGGATCATCACCTTCTTTCTTTTCGTCTCTTGTTACTAAGTTTGTGTTTATTTATTTTTTATCAAATTGCTTCCAACTGGAGTTTTCTCACATCAAAATTTTCTCTAGAGAGGTTTCAATCGAGAATCAGCTGCCACTAGGCTTTTGTTAATGGTGTCAGCTTTTAGTTTAATTATGAACTTTCCATTTATCTAAAGTAGGATGCATTACTCTGGGCACATAACACTTTTTGGCTGGGCCCCCGAAAAATTTATGCAGAGATAGTAAAAACATATCTTATTGTTAAGTATAATAAAGAATGAAACAAAATATACAGGGTGCTTAGTGTTTTTAAAAAGTACTTATTTTCAATTTAAGTTTTTTAAAAGCCCTTAATTTTCTATCTTTTAGAAAGAGATTTTTTCTTTCCCTTGTCGATTGCAGTTTTAAGTTACAAAAAATGCATGATTTTCACAATTTTCTCTGCAATATTTATTAGAAACTAGTTATTTTATCATGATTATGTAAAGTTTCTGATAATGTTTTTGAATTTTATTGATTCTATGTTTATAAATGAACTTTAAACGATAGAATTTTTTATTATTGCACAGATCCTATTTATAATTTTTTTTTTTGGAAAGTGATTAAAAATATTTTGTGAGTCCTTAAAAGGTGCTTATTTTTTGTTGAAAAATCTGGCTGTGCACCCTGATATAGGTAAACAACACAATCAGCTGTGAACACGCAAGCCATGAAAGCTGGAATATGAACAAAATAATAAGAGTATGCATTTAGAAGCTTGGGCACGCACAAAGTAAGAGCACCTACTTAAGTTAAAGGGAAGAAATGAGCATTGCATTCCAACAGTTCTTTTATCAAAATGTCAGTTTAGTTATTTAAAAAAATAATATTTCCCTTATTACCAATTTCTAAAACTTATTTTTGTACACAATATTTTCAACATAGCTTTATCACATTACATCGTTTTTGCTACACATGCAATTTCATACACTCCCAGATATTACCTTCTTTTTTATCTATGATTAAAATGGCTATTTTTTTTTTAAATGTTAAATTCATATTTGGTGATTATAATTTATAGGCTCTGAAGGCTGAAGAAGAATCTCAACAAAATGCTGACAGGCTGTTAGCCATGGATGAAAGGAAGCGTCCATACAACAGCATGTATGAAGCAAAGGCTCCTACAGAGGAAGAAATGGAAGCGTATTTCATTAAACGTAAACGTGCGGAAGACCCAATGGTTGGATTTTTATAAAAACATTCAAATTTGTTTTTCTTTGTCAAATATATGTTTAGTAATCTTTTTGACAAAATTTTGTATATATCTTATTTGCTAATAAATGTTAAGTTTTATTTAAGACTGTTTTATTTTGCTTTCGCAGTAATTTTATTTGTGAGTTGATGCAGTTCACTCTAATTTTTTGATGCTGCATTTAAAATTATTTATATTAATATCAAATGTTGTCAAATCAACAATGAGTCTCATTTACCTATGCACAACATTATTTATCAGATCTTGTTTTACAAAGATATTAAGTGGTAAATGAAAGCAGCACAGAAAAATAATAATGGCAATTCAATTATACCAGAATAGTCTAGATTTTTAGTTTATCATGCTGTGGTTTATTGCAAAAGTTTTATTAAAAGATGGATGCTTCACTATTCGACATGAAACCCCTTTATATAAAAGATGTATTTAGTATTTCACACTAATCCTGAAACTTTCAGACACCTAGTTTAGTATGCACTCTATTGAAGGCCTTACTTGAATAATTTTTAACTCTACTTATTAAAATGAGACTATCTCATTCACCCACCTGGAATTAACAGAGAACTTTTTTTATAATGGAAAAATCTGGGGAATTTTAAAGAAAAGCTGGAATTTTTTTCTTTTATTTCTTAATTTTAATTTATTTACTAATTTTCTTAATTTAAATTATTTTATCGTCCATTATACCTGCTTTTTTAGACAGAAATTTATTGCAAACAGTTCAAATATAAATGTAACAATTCTTTGCTTTAAAATTTGCTCCTTTATAACCTTGTGGAACTAGAACGCAACATGAAACTCTCCCATGGTTGCTAAATGAATGGAGAAACTCGTGACCATTTTACAGACTATGCAGTTTAAGAAAGGGAAAAGGCGGCAACAATATTTGCTTCTGTTTATAAAAGTAATGAGTTGTTTCTTTTTCTAGTCCATGCTGTAGGCTGAATCAGGGTGGCCACTCAAATCAGGTTTCAAATTTTTCCAGGTAAAAATCTTAAAATTTCCAGGTTAACATATTTTTTTTTCTCATAAAGTTATAAGGATGGATACACCAAAAGTACCAATATTACAAAGTATTTTATTTTAAATATTTTTTTTAATATATCATTGAAAAACTAATTAAAATGCATTTATTTTAACAACTTAGCAAGAATTTTTTTAATGCTTTGGTACATCATTAATTTAAAAAAAAACCTAAAATGAATGTGGAGAAAATAACATGTTTAGCCTGTAGAATATATTGTTTTTGTTGAATAAAAAAGTTTAATGTGTTACTTTCAATAGTTTTTGCACTAAGTGCACCAAATGGCAAATACTGAGAGACTCAAAAAAACCTTTGACAAGTATTGTTTAATATTTTTTCATTAGTAATGTAATGAATAGTGATTTGGATTTTAGTGATCGAATCCTACGCAAACTGATCTAAGTGGTCACCAACCCGCACACTGACTGCAGTCAGTGATCTGCTGGGATCAGTTCACTGCGGGACCCAAATACATTGATACAAACCAATCTCTAGTGGACTTTTCTTTTAATGTGAATAATTAATTAAACATTAATTTAGAATGTGATGATTCATTATGTCACTCATGAATAAATATAAAAAGCATGAATACAAAAGCTTTATTAAGTATATAATATGTCATTTCACATAGTAAGATAAACTGTGTATTAAATAACAAATTTAGAATCATTTTTTTAACAATGTTGTTCATATTTATTTACATAATTTACACCTGTTCAACAGCTGAGTATGTTTATAAGTTGATAGATTTTAACATGTACACATATTTTCAAGAGTATAAATTTTTTTTACAATCATTATACACTATGCTAATGAGTATTTTTAATTTGAGTTAATTCATGTCAAGTTCAAATAAAAACTGGAGGGAAGATGTTATATGAAAAACTAAATTACAAGGTTGATTTCGGTAACAAAATAAACTCACCGGGCAAAAAGTGTATCCCCTACAGAAATATTCAAAAACATCATTAAATAATTTCTATTGATTACTATCTGGTTTCAGTAAGGTAATGAATCCACAAGTTTTTGGATATGCACCTAGCTTTTTAGTTACTCACTGAAAATTCGACTGCGTAAAGTCACCTAATTGCTGATTTTTGTGTGATTCCAATCAACCCCATATGTTTTTAATAAAATAAAAATCCTGCGAAATCACCAGTTCAAGTCTGGTGATTTTGCAGGCCAATAACGATATAATAGCATGTGTGAGTGTGTGTTGAATGGAATCAGTCACATATTATTCCACCCCAATAACCTTTTCTGTTGTCATCCTGAAAAATAGTAGTACCAAGATTCAACATGAAGTTGTTTTATCATTCAGAATACTAAAATAAACATGATAGTTCATGTTAGAGGTAAATTTAGAAAGCAGACCCATTTACCAATTAAACCTGACGTTGTCTGTAATCAGGCGCCAATATCTGTTGTTTGTGTTCTTATCAATGCATTCTGTAAAGCTAGGTTTTTAAGTGAATTTTTTTATTTTATAAGTAGCTTCCTGATGTTTATGTACATCTTAAAGCTGATTAACTAAAATATCATATTAACATATTCTTCTGCTAAGTGATAAAAAAATAATGTATGAAGTACAACATTAGATTAATTGTGTAGTTTGAGACAGAAGAACCACATTTTATGCCATGGCTAAAATCACAAGGCCACTCCCAACTTTTCCAACATACTAACAAATATGAAAAAAATATATATATATTTCTATGCTGACAATAAGACTTTAAGGCAATAGCAAAAAAATTTTTTATGCAATACTGAGTAGCGTAAAAATAAAAAAGAAGCCCTAACCCTGGTTTTATTGTTAATATCTTTTTTAACACTAAACATACCATGACCGTTTAAGAACTTTTGCATCGAAAATGTGCTTATGATCTTATGGTATTCGCACAATTGACTTCATGACTTTTTCTAACAATTATATGCACTTAATATTCTATTATTTTTATTTTGTTTGTTTTGAATAATACTTGTCGTACACCTATTTCGACCACAAACAGTCATTTGACCGGGAGAACAATTTATTGCTTTATAAGGATCAGAAATTACGATGTAATGCGTGTGCAACGTATTGCATTAGAATAGTTGCTTATTTCTGCAAAGACAGTTGTGTAGTTAGTTCAATCAGAATAACTGTGAATACAAATTTCAAGAAACTACCTAAAATTCTAGATTGGCCTTTTTGTGTTAGAAAAAGTGACAAAAACTAAATGTGTTGGTAAATAGCTAATATTTTACTTTAATGGCTTTACTTCATTTCTAGTTACTTTATTCAGCTAGTTTTTACTCAGAAACATGTTCTAAGAAGAAATAATATTAATCATAAGAATAATTATAATTCTTATAATTATAAAAAAAATAATAATTAGAAGAAATATGTTTGCGGAACATGTACAATTGAAACATCCTGCATATGTAAAAAATGCGTTGAGCAATGAATTAAAAATTCTTATTCTTTGTGTTTGTGATGATACATAAAAATTGGCAATATGCAATTTTGTTTAATTACAACAAAGTTTTTTTTAGTTTATTTCCTTCCAAACATCCATATTTCAAACATTCAATCAAGAAACTTAGTCCCGTCATCTGACCGGCTATATTAGAAATAGGTTTATATTAAGTGTTGGTATGTTTAATGTTAAAGGTTCAGTCAGTAGTGTATAAAATTAAAGTGAATGACTTGAACATTTAATTCCAAAAAATTATTAAACAGTCAATATTTAATTAATAAGGTTTTTGTAAAATTTTTATACCAAGTTCCCAGTATTAGGGCCTCAAAAAATAAGGATGAAATTTCCAAAATTCAATATAATTTGGATCATTTGAATTTGATCATTATTATTTGCATTTCCTCCTTATTGCTCATTTGATCCTTATTATTTTCATTTCTTTATTATTTGCATTGGATGGTGATGACAATAGTTTTAATTTAAATTTTAGATGAGTAACAGTTAACATCGTGTAAAGAAATTAAAAATAAGATTTCAGAAAAGATAAAACCTTTTTTATCATCTTGAAAAACATCAAATCTAGCAATGAATGGATTCTGCATAATGGATAATAGATTTTTTAAATACATCCTAGTTCAGAGCAGTACAGACTTTGATAGTTATTTCTGCATTAATGTGAAATATGTTTACATTCTTTTCTTTAAAATCAAAAGTTTGCACACATAAAAATACCTATTACTTCCGAATATATTTTTTACAGAAATTTTTTTCAAAGGCTAAAGTGAGGAGGTGGACTTATAATCTGAACAATTCCAAGAGGACATCAACAACAGAAATGCCTCTCCTTTTGTTGAGTATTAAAGATAATCGGTAAATATAGCAAAACGTACATACAATACATAAGATAATAGTTGAAAACGGAATGTCAATTTAACAATTGAATAAGAAACACATAAAAAGGATAATTTGAAAGGAATATAATTATTTTTTAATTCATCTAGCTAACCTATGCTTATGTTGATAAGAATATATAAACTAAAGATAAAGAACACACAAAAAATCCAATAAATTCCGTACCAGAATCAGATCTCCGTAAAATTCCGTCAATTTTGGTTCAAGTATCTTATCTTCTGATGTTTCCCTCTTGATTTATGTCTTCATAGATAAAAAGGTCTTCATTTCTATATATATTGCTACCAGTGCATTTTTAAAAAGATTTAATTACCGCGTTGTAAGGTCTGTGCTTCTCTTACTCACTGGCAACTGTTACTACAAGAAGGGTACAGTTTTATTTCCAAGTGTAACATTCCATAATTTTGTTACGCCGGCTAATTACACAAAATAAAAATTAAAAAAAACAGTAGATAGCTAGAAGCTAAAATTTTCCGATTTTCAATTAGTTTTGCCAACATTTTAAAACTCAACGCAACTAAACAGTAATAATTTCAGGGTAACATATAAGCTTTTGAACTATTTAAAAGTAGTGGTGGGTGAATATCTTGTAAATCGAATTAACTAAATAAAAAATCATACAATAAAAGACTACCACTCGAAAATAAATATCCACTGTCAGGAAAGTTGGCATCTATGTATATACCACTTTGAATTTTGGGTGAATTTTTAAATAAAAAATATACTCTCTGGCTTATATTCGATCAATGACTAACTAGGGTAGGGTTTTTCCCGCATTCTAAAATTTAGTAGTCCTTAAGTATCAGTGCATAATATATTCAGTAGTATATGTAGAGATTTTACATATTTTGCCAACATTTTGAAGACAGTATAATTACTTTTAAAAATTCTTTTATTTTTCAATTGTCATTGGTAAAATTCCTGTGCACAGGTTGGTCACTCACAGTTTAAGAATATACTAAAGGAAATACTTTAAAAATGCATTAATAAGGTCAAAGTAAAGAAAAAACAACCGTAGCATTTAAGTTTGTAATTCAAAAATTGAAACTTGAAGTCAATCTATTGCTGACTATTATAATATTTCTTATCATAGAAAATAGTAAAATGAGAAAGTTTTGAGAACGAAACATTTTATGGAAATACATTAAAATACCCAGAATTAACTATTATATTCTAGTTTAGAATACAATATATAAATGAGTAAGTTTCCTATTAAAAAGTATTGCTTTTAACACTACCATTAAATTCATTTATTATTTGCATTTATTTATTAAATCGCAGGGTGAAACATGCAATAGTTTCTAACAGTTGACTTTCAACTCTCTAATTACGGAATCAAATATATTTTGGTGTTTGGTAAATCCACATTCCTCAACTGTTAGATTTTGGCTGTGCTCGTGTTTTACCAGCAATATTAATTAGGAAAAAGAAGACCATTCCTTTCTACGGTGTTTTATTCAAGCTTTTCTTTTATTCTATAAAATATATTATTTTTAATTAGCTGTAGGCAAGAACGAAGAATCCGAAAACCTAATTATCTACGAATGGATAATCAGGTGTATACTGTATGTTTTAAACAGTAGATTATATCAAAAAATAAACAATTTACACACATTCTTCAAATACAGGGGGGGGGAACACAGAGCATTTATCTAAATAGATAATAAAAATAAATTTACATTCTTATATATTGCAATTATTCAAATATTATGTCAGCATATTTTTGCCAGTTTTGAAACCCTACTCCTACCCTTGTCTGTAAAATTAAGCAAACCACAAACCCTCTTTCAAGCTTATGTATGACAGTTGCTACTCCCCTAGATTTTGTTTCAATTAACTAAATAATCTAGTTTTGGGAATAATTAAGAATTCTAATAAAGATATGTAACTTTGCATTATAAGGAAGTTTATATTTTAATTCATTTTATAAAATTTTGAATATTCTTTTGTAACTCAATGAAAATTCCTGAAACTCATTGAAAAAAAGTTTTTTTAAACCCATTGAAAATTTTTCTTCTACTTAAAACTCAAAATAATCTTAGTTTTGGGAATAATTAAGCATGTTGCATTAAAAGGAAGTTTACATTTAAATTCATTTTGAATATTCTTCAGTAATCCTTTGAAAACTCACGAAACTCATTGAAAAAAAATTTAAACTCCTTGAAAAACATTTTCTTCTTCTTAAAACTCAAAATAATATAGTTTTGGGAATAATTAAGAATTCTAATAAAAGATGTAACTTTTAAAAAGAAGTTTACATTTTAATTCATTTTATAAAATTTTGAATTTTTTTCTTCCTTTTCATAAAACTCTTTGAAAAATTTTTTTTTACTCCAAAATCATCTTTTATTCCACATTTAAAAATTAGGGGGTTTTAATGTTTCATGTAAGCACTGCTCATATCCCGTTTGTTAGCAAAAATATGCAAAACACAACCCCATTTGGTGCTCACACAATGTTTTAATGCAATTTCAATACGTTATTGCAATTTCAAAATGGTTAGTTTCTAATAAAATTTGGCATTGTGAAAAAGTAGATCTAAAAAACCAGACCTTAGATGAAATATACATAGTCTAGTATTATAAGAAAGACTTTGAAGTGAAGGATATAAACATTACATGAATCCTCAACTGAAATGGAGATTATTACATATTTTATAATTAATACTCTCATAATAATATAAATTATTTCATGAGTGCCTTTATGCTTTAAAACTCAAGAACGTAATCAATTGATTCAAGCAGCAGGGAATAACTGAGAAGTATTTTCACTTTGCAATAGAAAATTCATACTTAAAAAGAAAACAATTTATAACTTGATTTTATATTAAAAAATACTGAAATCATATCTGCAAACTTTTATGCATTTTGAGTAAAATTTTATTTTTATATTTAAAGTGGTAGTAAAATGTATACTTTCTATATATTCCTTGCATTTATAAACTTAACGTGTAATAATTATGACCACTATTTTTAAAAAAATTAAGTACATATAATAATATGTGATGCAAATGTGGTTGTTTGTTTAAGCTTTTTCAAATTAAGACGTATGTTTATACCTAAATTTATATTTCAATTTCCATTTTACTACCACTGGGAAAAATCCTCCTCCAAAGGATAAAAAGTTGGCAGGTGTGTAAAATCCATAAACGGATTTCATACAAATTCAAAACAGAATTGGCTAAAAGACAAAATGCAAAAATTATGTTTCACATGCATATCACACATACACTGCGATTTTCTTTTTCTTTTTATAAATTTCGTAGCAAAAAATGCACATTTAAAATGGTCAAACAGAATGGAATATATTTGACTGATTAGAGTTCATTTGTTGAAAAAAAAACTTTTGTTTTACATTAAAAAACTAAAATTAAAATGACTTCCTTACCAACCTAATAGAAAAAAAAGATTGGATCTTTGAAATTGAAAACCAAGGTTAATCATGTTAAGTCACATTTAAAAGTAAATCAATATACCAAAATTGCATATAATTGAGTAAAATGCAATGCACGGATTTAAAAATATTCAAAACTGAATTAGTATTCAAAATGAAAAAGGCACGTATTGCATATACATACCAGAATAATTTTAATTTTTTCAAAATTAAAAAAATAATTCCTTAAATCAAAGTTTTATAATTTGCATTTAATATTCAAAACATTATATGGAAATTATTAAACATAAACTAATTTAATATTTTTTTAATTAAAAATTAAATAAATTCAAATTAAAAATAAACATTAAAATAATGCAAAAGAACCAGGAATAGAAGGAAGTAACACATGAAATGATGAAGAAAGAAGAAAAAATTAAGGATTTAAATGGAGGCTATACCACAGCAGAAACCTTTTATGGCAGCTTCTTTCAACCATTATAATTAATTCAAAGTCAAGGAAAAGTGAGTTAAAGTAAACCTAGAATAAACCATCAAGTTTCTGACATTGCAAAAAAAAATTATTAAAAATTCAAAAAAATTATAACAGGATAACTCAGGATTATGCAAGGGAGAGGTAATTGTGCAATAATTTGTTTATATTTTGTTGATATTGCAAAAAAAAAAAAAAAAAAAAAAAAAAAAAAAAAAAAAAAAAAAAAATTAAAAATACAAAAAAAATTATAACAGGATAACTCAAGATTATGTAAGGGAGAAGTAATTGTGCAATAATTTGTTTGCATTTGGATATTTAGAAAACATTTTTTCAGCATTCAAAGCTTTTAGGTTTATTTCAGATCTACCTGAACTCAATTTTTCCGATACTTAACAATGAAGATGAAACAGAACTTGCCTTGAAAAGTTTCTCACATGATATAGCAGAGGTGGCCAACCTGCGGCTCTTTCAAGGATTATTTGTTGCTCTCGATAAATGTACCCGAGTTCCTTTTTAATTTTTGTGCTATTACATTTTAAAAAATTATTATCGTTCTGTATGTGTTTCAAATTGTCTTTTAAATTACTGAGAACAAATATAACAGACTAAGTGCAATGTTGTTCAATTCAAGGTGTTTTCCATTTCCAATATAATTATGACACAAAAAGCACCAGGAGAAATAATTAGTAAAGATGCAAGAAGATCAAGCTCTACAATTAAAATATAAGTCGACGTCGATTACTGAATTTTGGAAATTTGTACCAGAATCGAAGTATCCTGAATTAAAAAAGGCTGATAGAATTATTTAAATTTTTGAAACAACTTATTATGTGAATCATTTTATTCCACTTTAAAATTCGAGAAATCCAAAAAACGATCATTATTAACTAACCAGCATCTCAAAGAATTATCAAGAGAAGTAAAATAAATGTGTTTAATTTTTAGTATTTAAATTCAATACACACATTTTGTACTTATACTCAATAAATATAATTTATGTAAAAAAAATTTTTTTTTAAATACCTTTTTTGCATACCTTTTAAATACGTATTTAATTGCGGCTTGCGAAAAATTTCAAAATTTGAAAAATGGCTCGAGGATCAAGCAGCTTGGCCACCCCTGTGATATAGTGTCCTCCTAAAATAAGCTTAATTAAGTAACACTGCCTATGCAGGCTAAATTTTTGTCAAAAATGCATGCATTCAAATTATTGTTATTTTTTGTTGTTGTTGATAGATTCAGTTCAAGCCGAATTGTGATATACTTCATTATAAAGTTAATAAATAACATAACAAAATATAGTATGAAGTCATGTTTACAGAAGGCAACACTCCATCTCAAATACACATTTATAAAATTTTTTTGTTAAAGACAATACAAGAAAGAGTATAAAACATATTTAACATCACGATTCCATTGACATTCTTATTGCTACTTCCAGCATTTCTTGCTCACTCATTTCTGAAATTAATAATAAAAGAAATTCATAAAGTCAGAAAAACAATTTTAGCAGAAAACAATAAAAATTATAAAAAATTTTAAGATATGTGTGTTAGCAGGACAGCACAAGTTTTTTGCCATAAGATATCCTGCTGCTTCTTACACATCACATTGCAATAAACTAAAAGGCAATATCTGCAGGAACAGTACACAAAGTTTCCTTCTTAAAGATTTTGACACCTTATATAAAAAAATTTAGTACTAGTTAAACTAGTTAATTTAGAACTAGTTAATTTAGTACTAGTATTATTTACAAAAAATACCTATTATATTTTTTACCTTAGCAAACTGTTTCACTATTTTTTATCATTGAAATCAAAATTAAAAAATACAAATAAAACATAAGAAAAATCTATTTATCATTAAACTTGGATCTGAGTTCAAGTTTTGATTTTGTTATAAATTATAAGAGTATAACTTGCACTCCATAGAGCATTAATATGAAATAATTGCAATAGTTATGCCAAAATATGCATAACATATTTCGGTTATTTTAAAAATGAAATTAAGAATTCATTGAATCTTCTTCTCAGTAAATATAATTCATTCAATCTTTTTCCTACCATAAACCTATTACAGTAAACCTATTACTGTATACCAGGGGTTTTCAACCTAAATGAGGCCGGGGGCTACAATTAAAAACACAAATCAAATGGCAGGCCGCAAATTTATCAAAATTTCATGTAGGACTCTTATGTTTGAAGGAACATTAAAAATTACAGTCAGATTTTTACCAAGTAGTACAAAACAAAAGTATTGAATTACAAATTAAAATAAGAAGTAGATTTTTAAAAATATTTAATTGCATATTAAAAAATTCGGGGTACAATAACTTTAATGTGCACCTATGTATTAAACAATTAATGTGCAACAGATATCTAATGGTTAAGATTTAAAACTTTAAAAAAGGTTGGTATTAAAACTTACATAGTAGCACACACAATGTTCAATGAGAAAATTAAGGTTTTTCTGCTGCAACCACCAGAGAATAGATATTTATATTTTAAATTTAAAATTTACAAATGTGAGTGAACATATTTTCGTTCAAAATGAGTGGTTTCAAAAAGTCAAATCGGAGAATTTCTTCGAGAAAATTTCTGATACACACATGATAAATTATATTACCAAAATACAAAAAAAAATGAAATAAATAGAGAGCAACATACAGGATTATTTTTGTATTTGAATAAATATTTTCTTGGATGCAGAACCTAAGAAATAAATTTTTTTGCACCGTTGGTAAGTTCAATTTCACAGAAACAAAGAAATTAGGTTTTTATTAACGAGAAAAGTATTTTAAACCCATACAGATTTTTTACAAAAATTGTCCGCAAAAAAATGACAACTAATATATTTTAGTTTGAGGGCCACAAAANAAAAAAAAAAAAAAAAAAAAAAAAAAAAAAAGCTTCGCGGGCAGCCAGTTGGAAACCACTGCTGTATACTGATTAAAACATTTATATAAAATTTGAGAAACATTACATGGTTAATTCAATGTTTTGAATTTATAAAATCAAACTTCTAAATTTAATTCCTAAGACCATCATGTCATAAGAAAGGGCTTAAAATGGCGTTATTAATCAATTATTGCTGAGCCCATAGGCCTAATCTTGCCCCATCATATTTCTACTCTTTCTCTGAAGCCCCCCCCCCTCCTTGAGATGTGATGTTTCTTCTGAAGAAATAAAACATAACAGACTACGAAGGTAATCCTTAAACAGGGTGTGTAGCCAAATCTTTTAGCAACAAATAAGCACCTTTAAAGTACTTTGACTATATCAGAAAATATTTTAAGCACTATATACATTAAAAAAATTCAAAATAGTTCTCAAAGACTTTACATGATCATGATAAAATAACTAGTTTCAGACAAAGAATTCTTTTCTTGATTATATAAGCAACGACAAAAAGATTAATATTTTTCGGTTCAATTTCAGAGGGTGGACATGCGGACTCCCAAGTATTTCATTAAACATGTAACATGATTCTATCAAACGTTGCAGGCCGACGGTACGCCAAAATGGATTGTGGTTGAATGATACATGAAAACGTTGAATAGAACTAAGTGAGCACCACGCTTTTGCATAATACGCAGCGAAAACCGACACGGTAAAGAAAAATCTCATTTTTGAAAAGGAAAAATTAAGCACTTTTTAAAAACACCTTTAAGGGCTTTTAAAAAAAATAAGCACCTTTAAGCATTTTTTAAAAATGCTACACACCATGTTAAATTGTAGGGAAGCTATTTCAAACAAGGTTTTTTGAAATTAATTTCTCAGCTCGACAAATGCAGAACTGTCTCTGAAAATATCTACGAACATACAAAAAGCTTTGTTTTACTTTACTACCCTCTGATTTTTGAGTAGGACTTTTGTCTGCAACCTCATAAAGTTTGTATTTTGTTAAGATATTGGATGTCTTTGCTTGTAATAAAGCTTTCTTGAATAAAAACATGAAACTAGCTTCAGGAACATCCCAGTGAAAAGCATGCAATACACATGAAGAAAAGATTAAATATGAACAGGCTGAAAGAATTAACATAATACCTGCATCTGGTGTTTGCGGCAAAGTTTCACGCTGTATTTCTCTACTACTACAACTAGGTTGATCTCCTCCTGCTGCTTTCTCATATTCTATTAAAAAGAGATTTTTTTTGTTACAAATATATAAGGTCAATAAACAATACATATATTTATTAGGAACAGACAGTTACAGCCCACCCAGTTTCTAATGAGTTAATGATTTTTTGCCTATGATATAAAGGTGGATGATGCACTGTACTAACCACATTGCCACAAAACACGAAATTCTGAAGTACTCGAAACTTCTCCGGCTACAAAGGACTATTGTGGAAATGCTTTTCCTTACTATGATCCGGTTTAGAAATTTAAAGCAGTGATTTTGATTGTTATTGTAGCAACTTAGGTATTATTGTTAGGTATGTAATATTTTATGACCGAAATTCAATTTAAAGCTGCAGTTTTGCATAGGTGTAATAAAATTCCACACGGATTAAAATTATTGTTTGGAACAATAATTTTAATCCATGCAGAATTTTTAAAAGAACAGGAGATTTTAATATTCAAAAGCAACTAAAATGACCAAACGAAATCTCTTTTTGTAATAAAACTAAAATTTAAAATAAATAAATAAAAAAAAAATTGCAAGTAATTTGGAATTAAAGTTTCTTTTATTAACATGGCAAAAGAACAACACCTACAAACTAGCGAAGGTTTAGGCATTTGTGATATAACATTAAAATGGATTCTGAACCACAGAGACGCAATCAGAGAAAGAGCAACCTGATCAAAGGCAAATTTCTCCCAATACTTGATCCAAGAGTTCCCTTGTCTTCCTGATAAGGTTCAAAATTACAAGGCTACGGAGTTAAACATTAGTAGTCGTAATCCAAAAAATTAAATTGGCAGTCCAACGACGGTTATAACATAAAATAAAACAGTCTTCAGCAGACCACAATGGCTCAGGGGATAGAGCGTTCACCTTCTGAGGTGAAAGGGGTTTGAATACAGGTGAAGGCTGGCCGATACAAATTCCGCATCCGGCTAGCACTGACCACAGTGCAGACGTGAAATATCCTCAGTGGTAGATGGATCATGGGTTGGTTTCAAAATTGCAAGGCTACGGAGTTGAACATTAGTAGTCGTGAACCCAAAAATTGGATTGGCTATTCAACAACGGTTATAAAATAAAGTCTTCAGCTGCCGGGAAAGCCTGGTTGGTAGGGCACTGGGCCCAAGAGGTGGTGGGTTCAATCTCTGCCGGCGAAGACTCAGAGTGTAGTAAATGGTGACTAATGTATGTTAAATATGTCGAGTCACAAAGTTCCCTATGTTCCCTTAACAAATCATACCTCTGGGGGTACTAATCCAGGAGTTTCCCTGCCTTCTGGGTTGGTTCAAAATTACAAGGCTATAGAGTTGAACATTAGTAGTCGTAAACCCTAAATTGGGTCGGGTGTCCAATGTCAATCATATATATGTATGTATGTATATGTATATATATATATATATCAGGGTTTCCGCTACGGTAGCTTTTTTCGCAAAATGCGAAAAGACCCATCAAAAATGCTAAAATTCAACAAAGCATTTTCGCATTTTTGCTAAAGGATTTTACTAAATTCCATTAAAAAAAAGCTTCCGCGAAAAACCATGACGCTAACATCCATGAAAAAAACTTGATCAAACAAGAAGGAGAAAAAATCTAAATATCTTTCGCAAGAAGAACCATGACGCTAGCGTTCACGAAAAAAACGTGATCAAACGAGATGAAGCATAGCGATCAACAAAAATGGCTAGAATATATGATATATATATTTGTTAATGATTAATATTTAGGGCCCTGAAAGTGCATTTAACTTTCAAGAAGCATTTGTAAAATGGGCAAACATGAAAGAAAGGAAGATTGTTAATT
>NC_092211.1:481625-522206 GCF_043381705.1 Parasteatoda tepidariorum
TTTTTTTATATATATATATATATATATATATATATATATATATATAAAGTCCACAGCCTGAGCCCTGGCAGAGGTCTAAAACCATCACATTGAACATGTGGCGGATTAAAGTAGCTTGAAGCATTTAAAACAATAATTACACTGTGGCAATTTCTATTAACAGTTTATCAATGACAAAACTTGTTCTATAAACTGAAAAGAAGCATGAATTCTTACCACTTAAGCTCATAGACAAAGCAACTTCTAAGCAATCATTCTCCATTTGAATAGACTCTGCTAATGTCCGTGTGAGAGTGTCCGTCAATGTCTTGTCCTCCTCCTCGTCATCACACTGTATTAAATTACTGGCCACTTTCGTCTCCGTTAAAAGGTTAGGTTTTTTCACTTGGACAGCAGGATGAATTAATAATAATCTATCAGCTGCACAATCAGGCAACCTCCCATCAACAATGAATATTGAATACCCTGTTGAGGATATTTGTAAAATAATTAATATAATTACCTAAATACCTAGGTTTTAAGTTCAACTAAATTTTCTGACTTATATTCTTAGAAAATCATAAAAAATCATTGTCATCTTATCGTTTGAAGTATTCTTATTCAATGAAAAAAAATCACATGACATGATCATTAGTAATCAAAGATCCAGATATCTTTTACTGCCATCAACATAAAATTAATAAGTCATATTGGTATGAAAGAATAAATTATTTATTTACCCCAGATTTAATGGTATTTACCAGTAAAACATATTTTTTAATTCCTCCATCATACTATATTCCGTTATTATGTTTTTGGGTCTTGGTTATTGTGAAACAGCTTCCTTAGCAGTTTGTTTTTATTGTACACTCAATGATGAGAACTTATACATTTATTTCAGGCTCTGGATTATCATGTTCAGACAATTATACACCCGTGGCAGAATTGTGGCGACATTGTTGCAGAACATTACAGAGTTCGAGCAGAAAGATTTTTTATTTGGGAAGCAAAGAGGTTTGAGTTTTTTATCTGCAGAATTTTTCAAAATATTTTTTTTTCTTCTCCTTTCAGAAGAATTATATTCAAAAAATGCCTTTTTCCCATATCCGAAGTGGAATGAAGGCTCATGTTTTTTTTTTAATTCCCTACTTCTTTCTGCTGCAATGACTGGTTTTAGCTAGAATTTCAGATTGATATTATAAAAAGTAATTTCCAAAGATCAAAAATTTAAAAAAGGTTAACTATAAAAATATTTTTTTAGAACAGGAGAATAGCACCAATATGCACTTTTTTAATGTTTAAATTTTAAAAAAATTCTTACATTTATAGTTAATAAAATCATATACTGTTCTGTTCTATACATGAAGGCTTTTCTTAAAATAAAAAAAAAAAGCACTTCTGTTACTTTAAATTAGTAACATATATATTTGCTACTATTAAAAATGTCTTTCACTAAGGTATTAGTACTAGAGAGAATTGTCGCAGAAAGCTCGAAAAAATTCTGCCACAAGGATTATACATATTTCAAATATAAAAAAACACAAAACAGCTCTCTTTATCTGAAGCCACCTTATTCCCTTCGCTATATTCTCCCTGCAACATGTCCATAATCATCTCATTTCTCACGAGAGTCCATCCCTTTTAAGAAATCTTTCCTTCCCCACGATAGGGGAACAACACTTCCCATGTCCTTCAACAACTGACCCTCAGGTCAGGGGTTGTTCAGACATGTGGGAGTGGAATCAGAGTCCTGACAATTATTAATCAAAATTAAAGGTTTAAAACTTTAGAATAGATCCTTGAGGAACACCACGGTTTGAAAAAATATAATTACTAAAATTACTTCGGATTTTAACTCTATGTTCTCTGTTTGAAAGATATGAAACAAACCAATTTAACATAATTCCTCTGAAACCAGCAAATTCTAATTTTTTAATTAAAAGATTGTGATTGACATTATCGAAAGCTTTTGATATATCAAGAAATATAGCTACTGTTATCTTATTTTCAGCAATACTATTATGAATAAATTTTGAAAATTCCAAAAGAGCTTTTTCTGTACTTTTGCCTTTAATAAATCCATGTTGATTAACAGAGAAAAAATTTGTATGTTTTAAATAATTGTACATTTTATCAGCTAGAGCTTTTTCAATGAATTTGGAAAAAACAGGTAATATTGAAATTGGTCTATAGTTTGATAGGCAATTTTTATCGCCGGTTTTAAAAATAGGAGCCCTTTCCTTTTGAGAATAAAAGAAACCTTTTGAGAATAAAAGAAACTCTGCAATGACTGGCTTTAGCTAGAATTTCAGATTGATATTATAAAAAGTAACTTCCAGACAGCAAAAATTTAAAAAAGGTTAACTATACAAATATTTTTTTAGAACAGGAGAATAGTACCAATATGCATTTTTTTATGTTTAAATTTCAAAAAAAATTCTTACATTTATAATTAATAAAATCATATACTGTTCTGTTCCATACATGAAGGCTTTTTTTTTAAAAAAAAAAAGAAGAAAGTGCTTCTGTTACTTTAAATTTAAATTAGTAACATACATATATGCTACTATTAAAAATGTCTTTCAGTAAGAGAGAATTGTCGCAGAAAGCTCGAAAAAATTATGCCACAGAAATTATACATATTTTAAATATAAAAAAACACAAAACAGCTCTCTACATCTGAAGCCACCTTATTCCCTTCTCTATATTCTCCCTGCAACGTGTCCATAATCATCTCATTTCTCATGAGAGTCCATCCCCTTTAAAAAATCTTTCCTTCCCCACGATAGGAGAACAATACTTCCCATGTCCTTCAACAACTGACCCTCAGGGGTCAGGGGTTGTTCAGACGTGTGGGAGTGGAATCAGAGTCCTGACAATTATTAATCAAAATTAAAGGTTTAAAACTTAATCTGCTGTTTGGTTATAACAAAGCAATGATATATTACTTCCATGTGTAAAATTTCATGATCAAGATATTTGTAAACAATTATTTCACAATTTACAATGATTAAACTACATATAAATTATACTTACTATTTAAGAAGCAACATTTACTTTTAAAATAAATTTGTTAAAATATCTCGAACAGAAAAAAAAAAATATTGGAGATTTCATGATGTGCACCATTATTTATGACAAGGGAAAAGTATGATTTTTTTTTAAAAAAAAACTTCATTACAGTCTTTACCTACTTACTTTCAGTAATTTTACTAATGGTTATACATTTAATAAATCAACTTGAAAAAAAATTGATTATCCAGTAATTTTGAGATACATTTCATGGTGTCGTATAATTGTAGTTCTATTGTGTTTAAAGATAGTCTTGCCGAGAAAATAAAAGACCACGATAATTTGAGTAATAACAATCTATGGTTTGCAAAAGAAATATTCAACTATGAAGAATTTACATAAATAATCCCAAAAAATTGAAACGGAAATATATAACTTGAATAAAAATTTAATTCATTTGTTTCAAAAATATACAAATTGGAAATAAGGAAATAACGGTCCAAATGTTTCAAGAGCACAAAAACAGGTGCCCATTTTCAAGACTTGGAGCACTTGAAACATGTTGACTGGTATTCCCAATTCATATATTTCTGAAGCAAATTAAGTTTTTAATCAAGTAATTATACAGAGTGCTCGTTTTGATAATCATATAAGTTAATTTAGTTAGAGAAAGCAATAAACCAGGTAAAAAATCATTTCCTCCTAAATGAAGTAGATTCCAGTTTATTACGGTTTACACAAGTCAAATTTAAATATTTAATTATAACAAGAATTTACATAGCAATCATAATTACATAAAAAAATGGAGAAAAAATACAAAACCATTGATTTACAGTAGCAATGGTATTTAGTTGGTTTCATTGTTATAAGTTACAAAAGTGTAATTAGATTGAAAAAAAAATATTTGTAAGCATCATTATATGGTAGTTAGTAAACAATTATTTTTTTATACTTCCATAAAATTTACTTGAACAATAAAAACTACAACATTAGGATTAGAGTAGGAAAAATGCAGTTTTTTTAAATAAAAAAAATTCTTCCTCTGGTTTAAACCCGATTTTTGTGTTTTTTTTTAAAGCAATATGTCAAATTGTATTTTAATTCCTTAATTGAAATTAACTAAATCGTTACAAAGTATTGCATAGTATTTATCAGTTAAGGTTTTTATTAAAAATTCAATTTTGCTCCTTAAATTAACATAAAGAATTATTTTAACATAAAAACAGCTGGATACTTTAAAAATGCTTTTATGAAACTTTACAACGACAGTTAACATGCAAATAAACACTTAGCATTTATATTTTATTTTAGTAATATATGTTAAAGAGTGATTTCCTGTTTTGCTTACCTGCAATATGAAATTGCAATGCTTTAGTAATGTTTATTTAATATCATTTTTTAGCTATATACAATTTATAATATTAGTTTTAAATTTCATGAAATACACATTTCTTTCTTTTTTTTTTAATCCATTGAACCAATACAAATTTTAAATATATTTAAGGCAATATATCATACATATTTTTTGTATATATACCATATTAATTATACATTATTTTACATATTCCATTGATTAAAATATATTTAAAAATAATGGAATGATGAAATAGTACAAAAATAACATGGGCTGTAAATAAAATAGTAAAAGTAAGTTTTAGTACTAATGGTTTAATAATAAACAAAATGTAAACTACTTTCCCCCCCTTATTTTAACATAATAGAGATTTAAGATTAATAATGTGAGAGTTTGTAGTTGTCCAGAAACATCTAATTTTTCTGATAAAATATATTTTGTCATTATTTGTTCTTTATTTTTAGCTCTTTGTCCTGATATTTCTGATTTGCGTGCGTTCAAAGCATCCCATTTTCAGCTTATATTAATGCAATTTTTAAAAGTATTGTTTTGAATAATTCAAAGATTAGAATTTTTGATCTAATAAATAATTTATTCAGATATTTACTTTTGAACATAAATGCCAAAACCTATATCTACTGTGTTTTCATTTCACAATTATTGAAGCCACACTTAAAAATATTTGATAAAAGTCATAAGCTTGATTGCAAATTTTAAATGAATACTGGTGTGAAGAAAAATTAACTAATTGATACTGATTATTCTTTTATTGGACAGCATGATTAAAATTTCCTAAATATTGATATCAAATGGTGATGAGTTGTTCAGTGTTCTATTAATAAAATTTTAGTATAAAAATTGCTAAAACTTTTTTATCAAAAAAAACTCTAGAATCAAAAATAGTATATTTTACTATTTATTTTTTCCTTTTTTGTAGGGGTGAAGGGGAAACTCGAATGGGGTTGTTGATTAAAGTAAAAAAGGATTAAAATACAGAATGAGATTATAAAATTAAAATGCGGTGTTCAAAAAAATAAATAAAATTGTGCCCATAACTAATTAACAGAAATAATTAAAACATACCAACATAACAAAAATTTGCTCTTATTGAATTTAAGTAAATTACTCTTTTTTTTAGTTTCTAGTTTGATCTATAGACAAACTGCTCAAAATAAATTAAGAGTAAGTGACTTTGCAGTTGCGAAATCTTACCTTAACTTGTAAATTTAGTTTTCATACATACAGTATTGATATTACGCTACTGTAAATTTTTAATTGAATCTAAATGTGCACATCAATATAATCCGCAGGCAAACTTTATTTTGATTACAAGATGAAATCTTTAATAAAAAACTTCAAAAAGGAAATCTAAAAATGAAAAATAGTGAAAATCTAATGTTTAAACAGAAACACAGATTTTTAAATGTTAAAGTGATTATTTTAAACATTATTATATTTATATTGAAATACTTAACTTTTTAAATATTGAAGTGATTAAAATATTTTACACTTTGGAGCCTATTCTATTCATTAAAAAAAATTTTTTTTTATAAAGAAGCAATTATTAGACTTGTGGAACAGTTTGAAAAGAAATGTGACATTTTTAGAATCATTTAGAACAGTAAATTTACTTAAGTTAATTAAGTTTGTCTGAGGATTACAAGAAGTGCACATTTAGATGTGCACATTCATATTGATGTGCACATTTAGAACATAGTTACAAGAAGTAATTATTTACTACCTTCTTCCTGAAGTTGAGCAAGAAATAGTGCTAGAAAGGTGTCAGATATGAGTTCAGGACCCGACAGCAATGAATTCAAATTGAACCACTGACGCCCAATTTTTCTAATAGTCAGCCAATGGTCTCGATAATTGCAGATGTAGGCAGACATTTTTCTGTAGAAGAAATCAGAATATTCAATTCAAAATAATGTTTATGCTCAGAAACTATCAGAACTAACAATCACTAATGTTGCAAACTAAAAATGAAATGCATTACTTGATAGCATATCAAAGATCCCGGTGTATAAGTCACCTTTTCCTATCCCAAAAATTTTGCCAAAATGAAGCAGTCCACTTATACATTGGCAATAAAGTTGTGCATTTGCTGATCATGAAATAATACCACATTGCAAACAGCAAAATAGATATGATTTAGTTTACTACTTTAAAAAACTAGTTTTAATATGTTATATACAATTAATTTTGCATTTCCTCTCATGATATATCCTTTTATAAACAAAGGCGATTTTTTTTTAGAGAGACTATATTCTAAATTACGTTTTTAAAAAAAATTACGATAATTTATTCATTGTGTTGTGATGACTCAGGGGATAGAGAGTTCACCTTCCAGTGAGATCAACCGGGTTCGAATATCAGCGATGGCTGGTCGATATGAATTTCGGCATCCTGCTTGCACCACCCTACAGTACCGGCAAAAAATATCCTCAGTGGTAGACAGATAATTGGTTAGAGTCCCCTTGCCGTCAAACTAACTGTGGAAGGTTTTCATGGTATCCTTCTCATTTTAACATAAATGTGTGTTAGTTCCATCAAAAAGTCCTCCACAAGGGTAAACTTTTCCAAATACTTAACCCAGGAGTTTCCTTTTCTTCTGGATTGGGTTCAAAATTACTTGGCTACAGAGTTGAACACTAGTAGTCCTAAACTCAAAAACATTGGGCCGGCTGTTCAATGACGGTTATAAAATAATTTATTCAAGAGAATTTTAGGAATATAACACAATGAGAATTTGAATACCATAAAACTAAAGATTTAAAAATTGCAGAACATCTATTTTTTATTCAATAACTTAAGCAGTGTCGTAATAAAGATCCCACACTGCAATGGAATCTTTTAAATAAGTATATTTTATTTTAAATAAAATTGTTCATTCTTCAAATCGATTATTTTTTAATAAAAGAATTTTTACTATCTTACTTATTTTTCACTGTGACGTTTTAAAATTATTCAAAAAAGAAGAAAAGGATCACAGTAGAAAATATAACTTATTTGAGGCATTTAATTCTGCTTTATTCTACTGTTTTATTAGTTTTTATACTACTCACAGAGATTTTTTTAATCAAAATTTGGGAGGAGTTTATAGTCAGCCAACTGCAGGCGGTTACGCATTACCTTTCATTGAAAAGTATGATTTATTTGATTGAAAGTATAAGTCTTCGATTTTATCTAAAGAGATAAAATCAAAGTTAAATTTTAATTTTTACAGCTGTATTAAATTTGACAATAAGTTTATTTTAATAAACAATAATTTTTTTTTATGAGAACATTTTTTCTAGATAAATAGATGTAATATACTTTATTAACACAAGCTGCAGGAGAGTTTTGCCACAAAATATCACATGATACAGTAACGTATCAATCTGTATTTTATGGAGAAATTTTTTTTTCTGCTTATATCATTACTCTTGTTACTTACATTATCTGGACTTAATATAATTCTTATTAGATTCTAATATAAAATTCTTACTGTTATGATTTTTAGGATATAGGAAACATATATATATACATTTCCAGGGGTAATTGTGAGCCCAAGTCAAAATTCCGGAAAATTTCTTGAGTTAAAAAAAAAGAAGTTTAAATTGAAAAATTAGAAAGAAATTTAAACAAGGTTTTTTTCCTTTTTCTCAATATTTCTTAGTTTACTTAAAATATATTTAAAATTTGACACATACCTATACCATTTACACATACCTATGATGACCTGGAGAAGTAATTAAAATTTACAAATATGTCTTTCTTTCTTGAGTTTATGATTATAACAACTATTTGCTGAGAAAAAATGAATACTAATCATGAATGTAAGCTTAGAAAGTAGCTCTCTGGCTCTCCTTTACAGACAAATAAAAAAAACTGTGTTTTTAAGTTCTACCTTTGAAAATTTGATTTCCGGAAACTTCTGTGATCAATGATTTTTTTAAGCGTCTGAACCTTTGATCTCCGGAAACTTTCGGATCACTGTTAGTGAAAAATCCGGAAAACCGGATTTTTTCCGGAGCACATCCGGTAGAAAAAATTGTTCGCCTTAACTGAATTTGTTTCGCCAAATTTATGATTTTATCACACTCAGCAAGGCGGCAAATGCTTAAATTGTTTATATATGTATGTATATATATATGTATATATATATATATATATATACAGTGTAACGTCCCATATCCGGACGACCCTTTTCCGGAAGGGTCAATTTCCCGGACACTTTTTAACAATCAAAATAAACAAACATCTCTTATCTTCCCCTCTCCTTTAAAAAAAAAAAAAGGTCTTTGGACACGTTTTTTTTTCTTTCTCTAGCTGCTAGTGATTCATGCATTGAACCCATAAATCAACAGAAAGGGGAAGAGAAAACCTCTCAAGACCGTCTCTTCAGGAATGCAGAAAAGGAGGGAGATTTGTTTTCAAAAGAGCACAACAGAGTCCCCTCCCCCCTTCTTTCCTATGCAGCTGGATAGTAAAAAAGGCATTTCCTGGAACCTTTTTATTAGAGTGTTAGGGAAAGATGAAATACTGTGAAAAAGGGTAAACACAGTAGACGTTAACGTGGAGGAGTCACTTTCAGTCACACAAGAAAAAATAAAGGGAACCCAATCAGCATGTCGTGCCTTTATGCTTGATTGATAGCCAATGATGGGAGAGAAAATAAGAATTTGTCACTGCCCTGCCCTCAACTTGAATGACAAATAAGGAGTAAATGAATTCTCTTCTACACCTATCCACCTTAGAGATTGACGGGAATTTCCCCTTCTTGCTTGAATCGTTTCAGTTCAAAATGGCGGAGACAGGAATTAATATTTTCATAACCCTCAACTTGAATGACAAATAAGGAGGAAATGAATTCTCTTCTACACCTATCCACTTTAACTAATGACGGGAATTTCCCCTTCTTGCTTGAATCGTTTCAGTTCAAAATGGCGGAGAGAGGAATTAATATTTTCATAACTGTCAAATTTTTTTTCGTTTTCTATATTTTAAGCAATAATTATTTTTTTCTTATATTTTGTTTTTGATTGATTAGATCTCATTCTAATACTAAAACATTATTGCCCGAAAAATAATGTTTATTTACTTTTTGCTTCTTAACTTTTATTAGATCATTTTAAGCTTTGTTTACCTTGAGGGTCCATTATACGGAAAAATCTAATATCCGGATTTCCAAAAGTCCCACGAATTATATATATATATATATATATATAATGAGTAATTTTTATCCTAGAATAATTATAATTTATTTGGAAATGTCTCGGACGTAAAGGAATACGTCCAAATGATAACCTTTACGTTTTTTCCATCAAATTTTTATTTACTTCTAATTCTAATATGTTTCTCTTGCTCTGTATATATATACATACAGAGCAAGGATATATATATTCTGAGTATAACACAAATTCTAAACTCATACTTTTGAAAATGGAATTTTCACTTCTTAAATACAAAAATGTAGAAAAATTCATGGGTAATTAAGTAAAAATAGATTATTATTATTGAATACGGAAAATTTTCTTTCTCTCCTTTACTTGCAAATAAAATATGACTAACTATAGGTATTGAAAATACAAAGGGAAAAAAAAAGAGGCAAAGCTTAAAGGAGTCTGTGAGAAATAGAACAAAGCAGATCATTTTGTGCGCTGAAAATTTTTTAATTAAAAATATTTTTGCTTAAAAGATTTAGCATGGGACGAAAAGTATCCAATTTAATACTAAATAAAAATAAGCACAGCAGACATTCAATTTTTAAGGTCAAAATTAAAATACTCAATCATCATAATTCTCTAAATTTCACACATAAGGAAATATTTGTGAAAAGATTAATTAGATTTGCAAAAAGAGTTAGTCCCACCTAATTATTTATATGATAATTTGTCCCTTTCCGATTTCTGACTGGCAAAATGTTCATTCCTTAATTTCTATTGCAACTTATGACTTCATAAAGTAGACTTTTATGTACCAGAAAATATATATAGTATTTCTCAATTCTATAAAGTTAACATATTCAATTTAAACAACCATCTCTTTCACAGAAATTTAATATAGTTTAATAAAATAAATCAAAATTTTGTTTTAAGAATTTATGTAAGATTTACAATCATATTTACTTAAGCAATGGTAAAAAATTAACATTATATTGTGGTCATATAAAATTGCTTTTCAATATTTTTTTGTTTAATTGACAAGAGCATAATTACATTGGATTAAAAAATACTTAATGAAAAGTTGTACAGAAACTATGAAATAATTATTATTTTATAGATTCATACAGTTATGGTAATAAAAATTATAGCATCAGAATTGTGTTCCTAAGATTAATTGCTTCCTGCAATGAAAAGAAGTTAATTAATGTATGTTTCTTATAAAGCTGCAGTTTTCCAGTCATGAAAAGATCCACTCAAAAATGTATAGTATGACTGAGAATACAAATTTATAAATATTTATCACTTTATTTCAAACACAGTAGAGTCTCGATAGTTTGAATTTCCAATAAATCCGAGCTAGTAAAAAAAAATCATTCTCGCTTCCAAACCAACACACACAAAACAGGTGGAACAATTACTATGATTGGTTTTACGACGATTACTACAACTGAATGTTAAAAAACAAATTTGTGTATTAAACACTGAAACATGTGAACAGTGTGTTTAAATAAAAAACATTAGATAATTATTTTAAAGTACAATTAACCTGATGCAACAATATAATGAATATTGTAACTTGGTGTAAAGCAGTGAATGTACCCTGATCATCTAACGTAAGTAAATTTTCTTTAAATATATTTTTAGAGGTCTGTCTAGGTTTTTCTGAGAGATACCTATTTTGTGAAAATTTAGACATAATTAGTCAAAATTAAAAATTATATTATAAAATCAACACAAGAATATGGTAAAAATATGGATTTATCGTTTCTTACAGGATACAAAAATAAAATTTCAAGAAAAAATATTTTTTGAAACTACCGTTTTTCCTTAAGTTGAATTAGTGAAGGTACCGTTAAACGGTAGTAAATTTGGCCTGGACAGACCCCTGATTTTTTAATTAAATACTGAAATTTGAAAATTGCTTTGTTCCCATTAATTAAAATTTTTCCTAAATCTCAAGTTCTTGGTAATTCGAGTTTTCGAAATTTCAAGGTAAGCTCAATACTGCCCTCCTCGAATTATCGAGACTCAACTGTATTGTACTACTGTACTTATATATTTATTGCAATTTGCCTTATATATTATATTTGCTTTATATGTATTGATCTTATTGATTCTTATACTGTTTATTAATTAATATCTTCCTTTAAATTGTCATTACCCTGCGCAACTATAACAAAAGGCATTTTGAGATGCTTCAGAATATAAATAGATTTTAAAAAAAAAACAGTATAATTTAGAATAGATTAAAAGATTTCAGGTAATTTTTTTCCTGAATCTTATCAATAAATACTGCTGCTCGTGTAGCTTCTTTACTTACAAACAATTTTAAACAAATTTTTAAAGAGGAAGAGCTGACTGTTATATCAGAGTTAATAAAATTTTTCAGATTATGATATTTAAAGATAGATTCTGGGGTATTTAATTTGTAAGTGAAAGACTAAAATAGTGCAACAATCACATTCTTTGCTATCGAACTGCAGAGAATGACAAGCAAAATAAATATAATCAGCTACTATAATAATAAATTCTAATAAAATACATAAGAGAGCGATGAGGATGAAAGCACTTACGTAGGATCTGTACGAGCCGACTGAGCAAGTGGATTTTGACTACTGTAAGGTATGAGTTCCAATCCCCAAACTTTTAAAGCAGATGCTATTACTTGAATAGAAAAGTAACCCGAATCATCCACATTCGTAGAAGGTTGCTACAAAATATAAATTCAAATTAATTCTTTCATATTGTTTAAAAACTAGAATCAGGGTGTGAAATACCTACTCACCAGCTTGTCATCAAATATCAAGTATTTAAGGCAAGTATGTCTTATCTTTTAAAATATTCAATTCTAAACTACATACAAGTTCAAGCTCTCATTATTTGAAGTAGTAGTTAAATTGGAAAAAAATAAGAAGAAAATGCATAAGTTCTTAAAATTTTACTTTTACCTATAACAATGCTTGCTTTGCTGATATTTTATGTATATGTCACGGCGAAAGACCAAAATCGGTGGTTGT
Organism: Parasteatoda tepidariorum; assembly: GCF_043381705.1. Lineage (NCBI taxonomy): Eukaryota > Metazoa > Arthropoda > Arachnida > Araneae > Theridiidae > Parasteatoda > Parasteatoda tepidariorum. The sequence continues at coordinate 494,138 of NC_092211.1, forward strand.
TGACTTTCACAGGTGAATGTTGACAAATGCCAAATACGTCAGGGAAAGATCGAATATTTCATTACATTCTTGTACATTCGGACCCTCACCGGTGCGTGTCGACAATCATAGATATGCTTTGGTGAATGTCCGAAATATTTATTACATTCGATTTTATATGAATTTATTCGTGGATATAATTACATTTATTCGATATTTTAACTGTACACTTATGTTTTTTTTAAGGTTAAGTGCCACTGCCCGGTATACCCTACACTGATGTTTTTTTAAGGTTAATTGCCACTGCCCGGTATATATTTGCCCGTTATACCCTACACTGATGTTTTTTTAAGGTTAAGTGCCACTGCCCGGTATACATTTGCCCGGTATACCCTACATTGATGTTTTTTTAAGGTTAAGTGCCACTGCCTGGTATACATTTGCCCGATATATATGTTTCTTCTAACCTATCGTCAGTAAGTATTAAAATATAGAATAAATATAAATATATCAAATAAGTATATGTTTCTTCTAATCTATCGTCAGTAAGTATTAAAATATAGAATAAATATAGATATATCAAATAAATATAATAATATTAACGAATAAATTAATATAAAATTGGATATAACAAATATTTCGAACATTCACCAAAGCGACTCAGTGATTGTTGACATTCACCGGTGAGAGTCAGAAATAAGGGTATTTAGCAAATATTTCGGACATACACCAAGCGACTACATGAATGTTGACATTCACCGGTGAATGTCGACATTCTCCAGAATTCAGTGTTTCACCATAACATATATATTTTTTTATTATTTGTATGTTGTGGTGGTAAAAAGCTTTTTAAATAAAATATTTAAATTAAAACAGAAATTCTGCTACACTTCAAATATTTGGCAGATCTGCTATATACATTTAGATAATCGTGCCTCTGTAAAATTTCGAAATTATTCTTGTGAATAAAAAAAAAAATTGGGAACGTTATTATTCTGTGCATCAGGGCTGCGGAGTTTGCGCTCTATGAACTAAAATGAAATTTGCTGATGCCAACTTGCTCTTACTCTGTCTTAATATATACAAGGTATCTGCAACATTTTAGATTTTCAAATCCATGACTTTTCATGACTAATTCCAAGAATTTTTCATGACTTTATGAAGTTACTAATTTCTCCGACAAAAACACAACAATAAATTTAAAAAAGCATTATAATAACACTTATTGAAGTGACATGTATAATCAAAACTTATATTCTGCTTCTTCATATTTATGGATGGTGTTTTCTACACTAGTGAACGCTGCAAGCTCGGTACCGCCTAAATTTCCGGGTTACTGTTTCCGTTGTATTTTAAAGCCATTCGGCGTCATTGTGTTTTGAGATTCTTGAAACAATGTATTTGATTACTTATTACTTGTGCTTACAATGCTAACAATACTTGTGTTTACAATGCTAAAAGTGTTAACACTAACGTAAGATGGTGCACAGCTTGCAACAAGAATAAACAGTAATAAACTTATGGAAAGAGGCCAAAACAAGACTGACAAAAAAGCGAGTTATTCAAAATCTAGTAACCATGTCACCTTTTTTAACAATATATTTCTAAATAACTAAAAAAAAATTTCACTTCAAACTCACCAGAATTACATAATAACATTAATATCTTATGAAATACGGCAGATTTGAGCTCAGAAATTATCTAATTTATTTCTTTTATTGAAAACAAAATTATCCGTTTGAAAATATAGCCTCGCAGAATAACATGTAGTAAGCAGCCGCAAACTTTCAAACCGGAACTAGAGCAGGCATACAGCTCGAGATTGTTATTGTTTACATTTCTACTGAAAACACCATCCATAGATTTTAAATTTAAAAACAGAGTAAAGAAAGAGTTGAAACAATAAAATAGCTGGAAAAAAAAACAAAAAAGCAAATAATTTTTTTCTTCTTTTTTTCTGCAGAACAATATTCTAAAGATAAACTTTTCTTGTTCATCAGAAGAAAAAGAAATACTCCTGATTTTTCTGCTCTCATTTCGGAATAAAAAAATTCGCCAATGACTGACTTGCTTCAGCTAGAATTTGAAATTGATAAAAAAAAAAATTTATAATAATAATAAAAATTCTGAAATCACAGAAGTTTAAAAGATAATTTGCTCTAGAAATGATGTTTCTTCTTTCATTTTTTGAAAGATCACCATCATTTTAAAAGAACATGATAAAAACATTTTATATTTTAATCAAATATCACTGTGAGTGGGGATTTTGTAACAAATTCAGATATTCAGAACACCATAAAATTGGGGGGAGGGGGTGAATTCCATTCTAAAAATTAGATTTTTCCGCAACCTAAATCCATGACTTTTCATGATTTTTTTTCAAAAAATAGTTACAATTATGACATTTCATGACAAATTTTGCTCATTACCAAAATTCATGACTTTACATGATTTTTCATGACATTCCAGGTGCTCGGATACCCTGTATATATATGCCAGTGTTTAAAATTATTGGTGGCTGACTGATCTGAGACCACCAAATTCCCCTTGGGTTACTCTGAAATAATACACCCAAGATTGTGGGACAAACAACTAGTCTGCTTTTAATCTATTGTGGAACAATGACAAGTTAATTTGGTTGGAATGGTTTGGGTAGAATGGAATGATTTAACATAGCACTTCTGTGACATATCTTAGTTAAATTTATTCATTTCATTTCTAGTTCATAATAGAATTATTTAACTTTAAGATGCAAAATGTAATTTTAAGAAATAGGAGCACCTTTTTTAAAAAACTGGATGATACATTAAAAAATATTCATGTAATTCAAAATCAGTATTTGACAAATTACAAATTGCCAGAGTTTGAAGTGGGAAATAACAAAAAATACATTGCAAGCATGCATTTTTAAACATTGATGCTTTCTGAATTTCAATTGGATAGTAGCTGCAATTGTGAGCATCTATTTATTCATTTTTTTTTATAAGACCAATTAGTGATTTATTAAGTTGTTAAATAAATTTTCTATAACTAATCAAGTTTTATTCATAATGAATTAATAAATGTAATCTTATTATGAAGCATGAAAATGATTTTACGTGATTTACAAACATATTTAATGTCAAATTTTGTGTGGACCAGTACCTAACGATTATGCCTAAACTTTATTTTATATAGTTATTACTTATATTTTACATATATATATAATTTCTAACGCTGAATATATATCTGCATGTGGGAAGAATAAAATTTAATATTCAGAACAAATCAGTACAAATAAAATTAAAAAATGTTCCTAATATTCTCTAAAATTAAAAAAGATTAAAAAAAATCTATAATTCTAGAATTTCTATCATAACCAAGAAATTAATTTACTACTGAATTAGTAACAAATTCTGTAATTTGAAAGAAAAAAAAATTGTTAAAGTCAACTTTAAGGAAAAATAATTTTTTTTCCTTCTGCACACCCATGCATATTTTATGAATTATGTACAATAAACCACAATGCAAATAAATTAATATCACATTTTAATTTACTTTAAACTTATTCACTTTAAATTTATGCATACTAAATATATTTTTATTTATTGTTTTTAAATTTTATTATGTGCTTCCAGGTAAAATCATTAGTCATACATATTTGTAAGTAATACTTTCACACACTCTAAATACTTATATTCTGCTTTTTAAAAACTGCAGATTTATGTTGCTGCTGGCTCCATCTATATAGATGGAGAAAAAAATGAAAATTGAATTTTCTGCATGCAAAATAGCTTGTTTTGTATTTTTACTTGCAAAAATTTGTGATAATCTTCTGAATGAACTCCACCTTCAGCCATACGAGAACGCTCTTCATCATCCATCTGTCTTGCTAAAGCAGCTAATTCAACAGCAGTAAAATAGTGGGCTTGCAAAAGAGCATTTAAGCAATGTTGAGCACATAATGAACCCTCTTGCTGTGAAAAGAACATTGAAGCATTTTAGAATCTTACTGAAACAAATATTAATAATTCAGTTTATCAAGAACAAATGATTATAGAGTTCTTTATCAAAGAACAACTGGAACACATACACACCCCCTAGCAGAATTGTAGCTACACGGCTACATTGTTGCAGAATGTTAGAGTTCTCACAGAAAAATTTTCTTTTGAAAAGTTTCAATAAATGACATTTCTTTTTCTACAGAAATTTATATTTAATATTTGAATCAAGCATTTAGATAGTCACTCTTTAATATGCTCAAATTACGGCGATGATTGTTGCTGATATATTTCATTCATTGTAATGTTATGATTGCGTTTTCGGCAATTATTGATATTAAACTTTTACGTAGTTTTTAAATATCTAGACATATTTCAAACAATATGGAAATTTTGAATCTTGCATTTGAGTATTTAATTTTTAAGCCAACAATTTTATGGAATTTTTGGCAGTTATTGCTTTTGTTTACTCCATAGTTTTTAAATACGACATATTTATTCATTATTATTTATTACAATAACCTAATCGTAAAACAAGGCACGCACTTCAGGAGTTCGATTCGCATGATTTCATCAATCTTTTTAAGGCAATTACTACTACTACACACACAGATTTCATGATTTTTAATTATTTTTTTATTGTGTTGATTATTTACAAAATATGAAAAAGAAAATAATTTGTGCATTCCCTCCTCCAACAAAATGCGAGAATATCCCCCTTAATATTAGAATAAAAAATTATTTCATGTTCAATTAAAAAAAATTATATATATTTTTTTGTAAACACAGCACTACTTTTACTTTTTAAAATAAGCAATATATATGTTTGTTATTACTAAAAGTATCTTGGAGAAAGATGTTAGTGCTAGAGAGGTTTGTTACAGATGCTCGAAAATTTCTGACACACGTAAATCATACACGTGATTGGTCAAGCACAAAAATGTCTGAAATTTTTTGTGTCTATAAAGTCATACCCATTTATTAGGTCATACATTACACCCCATAGCAAAATCGTGATGTCATTGTTGCAGAACATTACAGAATTCTTGCAGAAAGATTTATCCTTTGGAGGGGGGAACATTTTGATTTTCTTCTGTGCAAAAATTTACGATTTTTTTTTTTTTTTTTNTTTTTTTTTTTTTTTTTTTAGCAGAATTATATTTAAAAGATGCCTTTCTTGTAAATTGGGAGAGGAAGGAACTGCTCCTGATTTTTCTATTTTCATTTGAAAATAAATAAATAAAAAAAGCGATAATGACTGGCTTCATCTAGAATTTCAAATGATTTCCGAAATTGTAAAAATTTAAATGATAGTTTGTTCCAGAAATCATGTTCTATCTTTCATTTTTTTTCAAAGAACATGATATTTTACATTTTAATAAAATATGATAGTCAGGAAAAATTGTTAGAAATTCAGATTTGTAGCAAAAGAATCAATCAATGTGGTACATTTGACCTTTTTTTATTTAATCAACATGCATGTTAAATCAAACCATGATTTTTAATATATTATGCACATGAAAATTTTAAATAATGTATTTGAGTCTTTACTCATGCTGCTTCAATCTTAAATATAAGTAGTGTTTTTATGATTTTCTTTTGGCAATTATTGCTATGAATTTTTGTTCAGTATTTTTGAAATCCTGATGTCTTTCATTGCTCAGCTATTATTATTGATATTTTCGTGATTTTTTTTTATAAAAAATATTGATATTAATACGGCACGGTAAGTTTGAATTGCGGATTCAAGAAATCCCTCTTTGACAAGCTCAATTTGCTCTGTATGTGGTGCTGTAAACATTCTCTTGACAGTTATTTGAAAGAATTTGATCAAATTTTTCTAAAAAAAACCTAAATTCTTTTTTTTACAAAAAAAAAACTTCACAGGGTGGCCACTCAGATTAGGTTTCAAATTTCCCTGATTTTTCTATTTCTGGCCAGGTTTTTGGCTTTTTCTATTCCTTTGTTGGTAAATGTGGCCCACCCTATGAACGGGTGGCGTGTGTAATGTTGCTCGCCTCGGTGACTAAGGTTCATAGATGCCCATCGAGAATAGTTAAAGAGCAACACTTCTGGCATCTTCCAAGGCAAATGAACAAGAATACAGTGCCTACCATTAAAATATTAAAAGAAAAGAGGTTCCTCTTTGAGATATTTTTCCTTAGTTTCTCGCAGGCCACTGCATGGAAGTTGCCACAACTTAAAGATTATTTTGCTGCAGATCATGATAAGGAAATCTCACAATCAAAATATTACAGCAATTTTGCATTCTTAGAGTAATGCGTAATAATGTAAGTAAAATGTGTTTTATTATTAAGGCATAATGTGCCATAGAAATGTATTATAAATGTAAAATGTGTTTTCATTTTTGCCAATAAAAGAATATTGAATTGTGAAAAAAAAAGTCTTTAAAAAATTGCTGTCTGTGAATTCAAAATTAAATGAATATCATCTATAAAAGTCTCATAGGCTATAACAAAATTAAAGAATGAGAAGTAAAGCTCACATTAATATGTTTTTCATTTTGAAAAAAAAATTGTTTCTAAATCATAACTTCACTAAGCATATTCAAAAACTCACAATAATCCAATTAACTCGAGAATAAAAAGTAAAAATTATATAAATTTAATAAACTTAGAAGTAACAGGTAAAGTGGGCAATGAGATAAATATGCTTTGACATAACCAATATTTAAAAAGTTTTTTAGTGAAATGACATGTTTGCTACCTTTTCGTGAAATATTTCTTCCATTGCAATAAAATAATTGAAACTGTAACTTAAGGCTTGAAAACATCGAAACCTGAACAATAAATGTTATTAAAAACGGCAATAAATTGTAAATATTTTGTTATTTTAACAAATTAATCCACCGGACCCATTCTCACCAAAGTTGTTGACACAATTCATTTAATTTTTATGTTTTCATTTCAGTTTCAACCTTGTTGCCAAACAAACATTACTGTAAAAGAACCCAAAATTCACTTATGCGAGCCCAACATGCTTCTAAACTTAAGGTTATTTTCACTAAACAGATTAGAAAGTATTCTCACTGGATGCGAAATAATTATAAGAAGAAGAAGGGAAGAAATTTGTGAAATATATTCTCCCACGAAATTTCACCAATCAGGTTCCAATGATTCCGATCGAAACTGCGCAAATTGCATACAGTGAACTAGCGCGACGTGAAATTCTATGATGCCAATGCAAATGTTCAAAAATAAGGAGTCGATGTTCAAAATGCTTTATTTTTGAATAGGTTGTTGTTGTTAATTTACGTCGCACTAGAGCTGCACAATGGGCTTTTGTTGTTGTTGTTCATTTACGTGGCACTAAAGCTGCACAATGGGCTATTGGTGACGGTCTGGGAAACATCCCTGAGGATGATCCGAAGACGTGCCATCGCAATTTTGATTCTCTGTGGAGAGGATGGCACCCCCGCTTCGGTAGCCCGACGATCTGCACGCGATGTCGAGCACTTTAAGGTAGAACAGTTTAACGAGGACCAATACCGCACAACCTCGGTCCCTACGCAGCCTGATCCAAGTGGTCACCCATCCGCACACTGACGTAGCCAGTGATGCTTGACTTCGGTGATCTGCTGGGATCCGTGTCTTAACGATCAGTCCACTGCGGGACATTTTTGAATTGGTAGGAATAGTTTGTCTAAAGTAAGAACTCCCCCAGACATTCGTCTGGACTTGTGGATGTGACTATGGTAACGAGGTATGACCATTTCAAGTGCAGGATCACTGTTTTGGAGTGTTTCTGGTTCGGGTCCTCGAAAGAAAGGGAATATCTTTCTTCGTTCTATTGTTTTAGTCCTAGAGTGCGAATCTACCATCTTTAAAATGCGCCATTCTTGTTTCCATAGCACCAGACTTGAAGTTTTTACCTTAGACAAACTAACTATAAGTACTTTATTAACGTCGTGCTTAGAGCTGCAGAATATAAAAGGGCTCTAATATTTACGGCAGATTCTCTGAAAAATGATTGGAAACGATACGATTTCCAAGTACGCAGAGGCGCACGAGCTTATTAAAATTTTCTGCGATGGGCAGCAAGTTTCCTAAAGGAGAATTCACTGCTACACCAATAATCGACGTCCAGAGATAAAGGAATCTGATTGGTAAGTTTTACACGGGAAAGTATATATCTCCATGGATGATCGAAGGCATTAGGCAGGAATGCTCTTCAACTTTAATCTGTCATATTACCGCCAAAGCGATTGTCTTAAAAGTTTAAACTTTTATGTGGTTCAGAGCAATCCCTAGACTCCAAAATGGACAATACACTGAAACCCATGGGTTTGAGATCTGGAGGGAAAAGTCAATATCTCCTAGAAAAGAGAAGGCCTCAGCACGGATTACCATAAAAAAGAAGTTTGATCCTATAGTAGTCCAAACGTAAAGACATCTTTAGTGTTTACTACCTCCTCACAGCATAGAAGTCAGACCATAGTGATATCTTTATTTTTCATCGACTGTGCAGTTTATATTCGTTACGTCGGACTATCAAATTGATTCGTGCCGAGGTCTTTTTTCTAGGTGTTGGTAGAGTGGCCATTTTTTAGATGATTTCACGTCAGGAAAATGTGCCTTGTACCACTCCTCGTCTTTTTTGCCCTTGAGAGCTGGAACTGAGTCTAGTTGAAACATTCAGTTTACATTCTTTTTGGCCCACGGGAGCGCAGCAGTTTCTAGAATGTCCAGCTCTACACTTTATGATTTATTTTAATGCCCTTATCCGCAAAAACCAGATGTATTTTGCGACTTGCACAAATGACCATGATAGACGTTGGATTTTTGAGATGACCAATAATTGCCGAGGTGCTTGGAGAATCTACATACCAGATCATATAATTCTGGGAGTTATCAGTTTGTTGGGTGGTAAAGAGCTTCCCATCAGTGAAAAGGAATATCTCTCAACCGGAATCAGTGAAAGGAATATCTCTCAAAGGAATATCTATTGCATTGCGGTCTACTGCTGAAACTTTCAATTAGCATTTATGTCTTTGAATTGCTGCAAAAGCAGCCATATTGAAACCAATAAAATTTATTTTTTAGTAAAAGTTTTCTCTTATTATTTGTTAATTTATTTATTTTTAATATTTAAAATCGTTTGCACTGCACTCTATATATGCATAAGCTGTTTAGTTATAGAAACAGACAAAAAAAAAAAAATGTTTTTTTTTTAAAACATCAAAATGAAGATGTAGATGCAATCTAAAAAATATGGTCAAAATTATTTATTTTAAGTCAAGAGGTCAATTAGGTGATGTTAATTTCTTGGAATGAATTTGATAATTTTTAAAGCGAATCGAAAATTTTTTACACATAAATAAGCAGAACAGACAAAACAAATTTATTTATCCTAAGATAATTCCACGTAAAATATAATTTCTTTTAATTAATAGAGGTCGAAAAAATATTTAATAGTACGATATTCTAATTTTTAGACTATTTATAACAGTGGTTTCCAACTTAAATGAGGCCAGGGGCTACAATAAAAAACACCAGTCAAATGGCGGGCCGCAACTTTGTCAAAATTTTATGTGACTCATTTATGTTTGAAGGAAAATTAAATATTACAGTCAGATTTTTATCAAGTTGATCAAAACAAAAGTATTGAATTACAAACAATAATAAATAGTTTTTTTAATAAATATTTTCTTGGATGCAAAACCTGAGAAATATTTTTTTTTTTGCACCGTTGGTATGTCAAGCTGCACAGAAACGAAAAAATTAGTTTTTATTTTAAGTGAAAGAAAAGTACTTTAAACCCATATAGATTTTTTTACGAAAATTGTCTGCAAAAAATGAAAACTAATATATTCTAGTTTGCGGACCCTCCCCCCCCCAAAAAAAAGGGCTCCGCGGGCCAGATGCGCCCCGCCAGTTGGCAACCACAGATTTATAACTATGTAGTTTTAAATGACAAAATACAAAATTCCCAGGACTTTCCAATGTTAAATTTAAATGCAGTTTTATAGACAGGTTAATTTTGCTATCAGTAGAAAATTTTATCTCTTTAAAAGTAAAAGGCATTCAGTCTAAACTAAAAAAAAAAGTAGCCAATAACGGAGAAACGTTTATAAACATTTATTAAAACAATAAGATATAACAAAGATCACAAAAATAGCAATAATTAAAAACAATGAATGCTACTAATACTATAGCCATATCATAACTAAATTGCAACATAAAGAAAGTAAAAATTTTAGCAAACAGCTCAATTGAATACTAGAAATGAAAAATTACAATTTCAGATTACAGTCAATTCTTCATTGTAAGATAGAACGAAAAAAAAAAGAAATCATATCAAATCATCAATACAATAGTATATCAAACTTGAAATCGAATCTTCAAATCATATATCAAACTATATTTATACACAATAATGAAGCCAGCCTCATTAAAGATGACTTTACCGATAAAGATATTATAGAAATCATTTAATACAGACCAGAAAATGTTTAGTAAAAAAATAATAAGACTTTTTTGTTTTGACACAATGAAAAAGAAATTAAAAATTCTCTTTCAAAAAGAGTAGTTTAAAGATCTGGAATGGAGTGATCCATAGTTTTCTTGATAAAACTTGAAGCAGTGCTAAAAAGAAAAAGAAAAAAAAAATCATGAAATTAAGATCCTTTTTAACATTTACTAAAAATCCTTTAAGACATCATATACAAAAAAGTATAATAATATTTCTTAGATAGAACAAGCTGCCCCTTGATAGTAAATGACAATGAGAGAAAAATGGCTGACAACAGTATGAAAGGAGAAATATTTAACCGGCTTATTATAAGTTAAAAAGTGAGAATAGGTTTCTGCATTAATAAATTTGTTCTTGTTTATAAAAACGGTTTAACTCCTTGCTCAAAACGCTCGCATAGAGAAGCCTCTTAATCTGGACCACTTGTTGTACTTGCCATTAGACAAAGGTAAATATTCTGAAAAATTTCCATTTTTCTCTCATTGTCAACTTAAACTAGTTAGTGAAGGAAAGCTCACACAGAGGGAAACATCCATGTTTGAAGCACATCAAAAATAGGCGTTCATTTTCGATACTTAATGTAAAGATGATTTGTAATAAAAATGTTTTTACTGCTAATACAATAACAATTAAAGAATTTTCTAAAAATTAAGCTAATTCTCCAACATTAAGCATAATTGCCTAAATAATATATCTTATATAAACACCAGGGTTTGATTTAATTTCTGCAAATTTTTATAGTGCAATTTTCATTGAGCAGCAAAGCTTTATAGAGTAAAAAAGTAATGCTAGCAAAATTAGGGTTCATACAGGCAGTTTTTAAGGTGGCACCACAAAAGATTTTCCAAAGCAACTATTTTTAATGAAATTTATTATAGAGTTGAGATAAAAAATTAATGATAAATTGAAAAATAAGCAGAGATATGAATGGCTCCAAGATATTTACTCAGTGATAATTGTAAAATGATATAGTAAGTTAACTGCTATATTTGTTTTGTTTGCTACAAAAATAGACTAATAAAATGAAGAAAAATGAATATTTTCTTTCAAAAAAATAAATACACAAGCCATTGATATAATGTGTGAGCCATTCTTGTGGAAAAGTACATTTTGCAGTGAATTAGCTAATAATTTCTAAAAATTCTGCTAAACAACACTAGAGCGTGTTAATTAGTCAAAAAAAGCACAGTGTTGACATTTCATTGGAGTGACCTATTGCCAAAAAACAATCACTGAATGGTAAATATTATATAGTTATAAAGAAAATTTAAACACTGAAATGTACGTAGGCCAGTAGTAATATTATTTTAAAATATCAGGATTTTCCATATGATGCGACAACTGTAACAGGGTGGATAGCCAAATTATTCAACAAAAAATAAGCACTTTTCAAGTACTCAAAAATATTTTTAAGCACTTAAAAATATCATAATTAGGCAGGGTTGGAAAGTTTTTGACAATTGACGGTTTTATCTTGTTTTAACCGTCATGTCCAAAAAAATAAATAAATTGTTTTTGACCATTGTCAAAAAGCATGTAAAACGAATGACATTTCCAAACGCTACGGACTGACAATACGNCCTTTTAAGCACTCAAAAAATATTTTTAAGCACTTAAAAAATACATCATAACTAGGCAGGGTTGGAAAGTTTTTGACAATTGACGGTTTTATCTTGTTTTATCTTCATGTCAAAAAAATAAATAAATAAAAAATTTGGCATTGTTTTTGACAATTGTCAAAAATCATGTAAAACGAATGACATTTTCAAACGCTACGGACTGACAATACGGCGAAACAGATTGGGGTTGAATTAATTGTGAAAATGTTGAATAGAACAATGTGAACTGTGTCTTTTGCATAATTCGTAGCGAAAATCAACATAGTAAAGGAAAAATCTCGTTTTAAAAAAGGGAGCATTAAGCACTTTTTAAAAACACCTACAGAAAAAAGCACTTTTAAAAACGCTACGCACCCTGTGTAATAACTGCCGAGAAAACAATAAGAAAATGTTGTTGATTTACGATGACAAAGTAACAAATTAAGTGCATCGAAAAGTGATAAATCAAATTTAAAATTTAGTTGACATCATATCATACATATCAGCTATTCTATCAAATCGATTATAATTATTGTAAAAATAAAAATATATTAGAATTTAGAAAATATACACTTTCTAATAGTTAAGATGTTTTATGAATATATAAAAAATACCCATTAAAATTCTAACAATAGTTTGAACACGCTGAAATGTAACAGTCGTTAAAACAGTTAAATAGCATTATATATCACTATTCTTTTATCTTTTTTATAATCTTTTCTAAATTTGGCCTATACTTATTAATGAAAATTTGACTACGAGCACAATCTTATAACCAAGTAACTCACACAACATTATTATTATTATTTTTTTTAAATTTCCGCAATCAAAACTTTAATGAGGGTTAAAAATTTAATTTTTAAACTAGAAAGGCTAGTTAGGCAATATAAAAAATTCTGGAGTTCTAACTATCAAAAATTAAACTTATTCAAGGTAATACATGTAACAAAAAGTTACATGTGCAACTGTTCTGTATGATAGAGCTATTTTCAAACATTATTTTAAAACGAAATTTCCATAGTTAAAAAGTTAATTTTATCAAATGAAAATTTGTTTCACTAGACTGCCGGGAAATATTAATAAGTAATGCAGAGCAGCTTAACTATGTTACAGCTAACTTCTACTTGTTATTTGTACATATTTTAAGTGGAATATTCCAACTATCCAGTCTAAAAAAATGTCTAATTCTGGAAATGAAAGAATAATAAAAGGTGGAAAGACAAAAAAAAAAGTGAAAAAAAATGGAATCCTTATGGAAAGAAAAATAAATAAGATAAGTATTCTTGAGAAGACCCAGTAGAGGGCTTAAGTAGCAGAACGAGTGCAAAAATGCAAATGGAAGAAAAGAAGATGAAAAAAAAGTTAGATAATAACATATTGAATTTTAAAAAGATCACAAAAACCTTATTACATACTTCAGTCATTTGGAAAAGCAGCTTAAAGTGCTCCCTGATTTTTAATTTAGTATCAGGGTTAGTAAAGGAAGCTTTTCTCAAACTTTTAAAACAGTTAGGGTAAAGAGATAAAACATTCATCCTAAATTCTTTCATAAAAATGATAATGTACATCGAAATTTTTGTTCTTTTTATTTCAATCTTTAAAAAAATTTTTTCATTATAAATATTAACCAAATATTAAAAGTAATTGCATTAAAATAGAAATATTCAAAGAGTGAGGAAATACTTACTTTTTCAACATGTGGTCATAAATAAATGAAGGCATAATGGTAACAGTAACCGGAGACTCACTCTCTCTTATGATTGCTGAAATTTCTTTGTCCTGCAATCCAACTACATTTTGGCCATTTACCTGTGAAGAATAAAATATGCTCATTATAAGTTATTAAAATTAACTTTAGAACATTTTTCAATGTAAATACTGAAATATATATATATATATAAATATATATACAGTCGAACCCCGCTATAGTGAACCGTCTGCGGACTCAGTAATGTGTCCACTATAACCGATGGTTCACTATATCCAAATTTTTTGAAGAATATTTTTTGCATAAGACAGTTGAATGATTGAAAATTGGCTTTGCAATTTTGCATAAGTTATTTAAAAAATTATTAAGTAATTAACAGATAATTAAGCAAAAATTGATGGAAAAAGTAATTACGTCGCTAAATATTAGTTTTATTTTAATTTTTTATGAAAAAAATTTGTGATTTTTGATTGAACACAATTTGATTTTAAATTGAGTTCATCAATTTTCTTATCTACAATGTGCAAAGAATGCAAGATTTTAACATTTTGAACAAGATTTCGAACCATCTTAACAAAGCATCTTCTACGTTTTCTCTTTCAGCTCCACGCAGTTTTTTCGATGAAACCATGTTTTTGTCGTATGCCGCAAGAATTGTACTTCGATTTTTCCAAATGTTTGAAACTGTAGATTTTGACTAGGAAAATTCCTTACACAGTGTCAATTGATTGGTTCCATCATCAATACGCTTTACAATTTTAACTTTGTCCTCTATCGAAAACTCTTTTCTCTTTAGAGAATTTGCTATTTTCACTGCTTTTGAAATAAAAATCTTGTCTGAAATAGATAATGTAAGAATATGAAGAGAGCAGCTGTAGAATGAGTTAAATTGTTGCCCTTCTTAATTGTTAAGGGGTGATTTGTAAAGAATATGGTTTGAACAGATAAGAAAATTCCAAAAATTCAGCAGGTGGCCAAGTTAACTAGTTGTAGAGCAAGCTTGGGGAAAAGAGATAAAGCGAGGCTTGGCAGGGAGGGAGGAGTATAAGATAAATGATCTGTTTGACATTCATTACAGTATAGTTAGAAGTGATAAGCATAAAGGAGAGTAATATGACACATTTTATAGGAATGCATTCATTTTCAATCCCAACACCTACAAGTTTAAAGATGGAGGACTGAAAAAGATATTTAAGGAAATGAAATGTGAGTCCACTATAACCGAGTTTCCAAGTTCTAAGCAGTTCACTATAAGCGTTAAAAATAACATTATTTAAATAGGAATACGGACGGGACCGGAGTGTTCACTATATCCCAGGTTCACTATAGCGGGGTTCGACTGTATATATATATACATATAAATTGATATGATATAGAAATTATGATTTTTGGATGTAAAAGTATGTTTTGGAATTTAGCTCATGATTCTAATGACTTAAAAATAACTTTCTTCATTTCAGGTCTTTATAATTAGAGTTTTTTTTGTTGTTGCTTATATTGCACCCTTCTAGGTAAATGAAATTGCATAATTTAGTTGCATGTTGAGAGACTTAGATATATTCTTTGACCTTGACTGTAGTTCTTGCATGATAAGTAGTATTTGTGAAAACTTTGGAAATCACAGGTTAAATTTAAATGTATGAAATTAAATAATTTTATGTTTTAGCATTTTAATTTTTAAATGCAGATGTACATCAATAAATAACTAAATTATTTATTAACTAAACTATTAATAAATAACTAAATTTTTATAATGTACAAAATTTGTTTAAAAGAATAAATTACTGCAATCCTCCTTTGTAACAGGTTGTTCACCCTTAATTTAATGTTATGAGAAATAAGTTGTAGCTGAGCAATAAATTTTGATTCTACTAAACTTTACAAGTAATAATTTATAGAATAACAATAAATTTAAAAATAAAATAAATCTTTGAGGGAATGAAAATAAAATCCTCCAAGTATGTTCTGATATTCTTTAAGTTAGTTTTGAAATATGTTTAACAGTTTATGAAACTAACTTCAAGAAGATTGTGCTCAATGAGCATTCCATTGCGAGCAGCAGAAGAGTCCTTAACAATGTTGATTACTTTCCCATTCTTGAATCCAAATCCCACAGTTCCAGCACTATCCTTGTGGACAGTAATGGTCCTTTCAAATGGCCTGCAATCAGAGAGAAACATTAAGTAACAAGGATAGACATATGAAATAAAATGTAAAACAATCTTAAGTGGAAGATTTACAGTTTAATTTTGTTAAAGAGTTTTATTTTGGGAATTTAACAATGGATAAAACATTCGCAATAAAATCCGTTTTTGAGTAATAGCATAAATACAATTGTTAATATTATAAATGACACATTGCAGGTAATGTTTATGGATAAATATTAAATTTCTCAGGTTTAAGCATATAAAAATAAATCTAAGAAAAGAAAGTCCCTCTTATTATAGTCAACTCAAATCATTTTAAAAAAGGTCTGTGAAAATAGCATCCAAATTCTTTTACTACCGAAACATATACCTTATGATGCCCGGTGGCTGAGTGGTAGTGTTTTGCACTTCTGTGCCACAGGTCTTGGGTTCGATTTTCAGACTGGGCAAGGTTGACTCAGCCTTTCATCCCTTTAGTGGGTCGATAAATGAGTACCAAGCATGCTTGGGAACTAAACACTGGGGGGTTTCGCTTTCGGTTGACCGGAACATCTATTCTTGCACCCCAGAGCCCAAAGTCAAGAAAACTGAGATGGGCACAGTAGGCCTTGGCCCTCTATAGGCTGTAGTGCCACTGAGTTTAGTTTACATATACCTTATACAGTGTATATATGCCTCATAGCTTAAAAAATTACACAGGGTTCCCACTCTATAATGAGATTGAAATTCAAGGACTTTCCAGGACCTCAAAAAATTTTCAAGGACCTTAATCTAAGACCAATTTTTAAAATTATTCTCTTCTATTTTACTAGAAGCAACAATGCTTGTTGTGGCAATAATTAATATCAAATATAATACCTAAATGCTTTGCCTATATAGAGAGAAGAGAGTATATGTATCACCCCGAATGCATTGATTTTCTGCTGTGCTCCGCGCGCTTGGCAGACACCAAGACGCTAGGCAGGGTTAGAAACGGTGGCGTTAAAAACCACGCGAGAGAGCTCGGGAACAAAACAGAAAAAAACGAGAAAGATCCGCGGGTGTTTTATAAAAAGGGCCGTCGGCAGCATTGGACAAATTCAAGGACGTATCAAGTTTTTCAAGGACCTAAGACGTTTTTCAAGCACTTTCAAGGACCTAAATTTAGCAACAAAAAAATTCAAGGACCGTGGGAACCCTGTCACACCAAGTAAATGCACTAGAGTTATCGTGTGAAAAATTAAACAAAAACATCATCCCACATTACATAAAAATATATATTTTTTGTAATCCATGAGTCATTTAAACTAAGGTTTCTAAAAAACTATAAATTGAAATGTTAATAAAAATATATGGAATTTAAACTTTTTACGCTTTTCTTTTCTGTTGCACTACTATTCAACAGTATGCTTGAAAATCATGTTATAATTGACACTTTCATTAGTAGCATGAAAAAGGTGTCTTTCATGAAATAAAGGTCAGCAAATTTCTCCAAAGCTGACATTTAAGATTTTATTGTACTTTGAGTTGCAAACTCTTTCAGAAGCAACTGCTGCAATAATCGGCATTGTTGGAGCAATAGTAACTAATAATTCAGTACACAGGAAATGAGTCATTGTTGTTCTCTCTACACTCAGTGGTTGATTTTCTATGGGATTATAAGGTGTATTTTTAGCAGCAGTAGAATTTTTGAGGAGTGCTATATGCTCAAATCAGATGCAAGAAATATGTGTCTAGATACATATTGGTTAACTTTATGCATGCTAATGTGCAGGTATTTTGATTCACCGTCAGTTGGGAGTAAAATGTCTTATTATTTATGCAAAATGCATATTATTCAGAGACATGATCTCACTCCAAGGTGACTTTTTCTTGTGAGGTGTTGCGTTTTCTTGTGAGGCTAACTGAGTTGCTTACCTCCCCTCGTTAACTAATCAGCGGAATAGTGTTACTCCTATAACACACTGCTTGGGGGGGGGGGTGACAAGTTGGGTTACTGCTAAGACGTTTGTTCTATTGTAAAGGGAGAACAAATCAAAAGAAACCTCCATTAAATGTATCTTTTTGAATAAGCCTGCATATAAACAGAGTACCTTACACCAAACAAAGAAAATTTAGGCATAATGAAAAAATCTCATTCGAAAGATATAAATTGATTTTATTCACCTGTCACGCACAACCATAGTGATACGATTAGGATCAGCTTTCTTGATCATTTTATGGACATCACTCATTGAAAATCCCGCAACACTCACATCATTTATCATCAGGATTTGATCGCCAAATCGGAGACCCGCAAGAGAAGCTGGTGTATTCTTTTGAACAAGAATAATAAAGACACCCTAGGTACAAAAAAAAAAAAAATTATATACAAGATGATGCTGACATTTTTTTTGTTGTGTTCAGAATTAGAATGGAGTGGCAGTTTTTCTTAAAATCACAAATAGAGCTGCAAAGTAATCAGGATGTAGTGACCCAATGGGTTGAGTCTGCATACAGTTTGATCCTCTACATTTTGTTGAAAAAATATGCAATGCCACAGTAAAATATGCAATAAGTACAAAGAGCAATTGGGTGAGAGTATCAGGAGGATTTACAAAGACGCAATGAGGTGAGAGCGTCGGGAGGGAGTACAGGTTTATCACTTTCCAGTCAAAACTGATTTCCTAAGGTATCCAGGGTAAAATTAGAAGTATTTTACAAATTCTTAGATAAGAGTTAGTCGTGCAAACATGATACAAAAGCTTTTTTAAATCTGAAATTGTCTTCTCTCTTATCAGGGTGCATAGCCACATTATCCACCTTTTAAGCACTCTAATAATATTTTAAGCACTTAAGAATATAATAACTAGGCTGGGTTGGAAAGTTTTTGACAATTGACGGTTTTATCTGGTTTTAACAGTCATGTAAATTAAAAAAAAATCTTTTGGAATTGTTTTTGACAATTGTCAAAATTTTTGAATCATGTAAATGGAATGGCGTTTCCATAAACTATGGTTTGACGATGCGCCAAAATAGATTGGGGATGAATTAATTGTGAATCGTTGAACAGAACAATGTGAACAGTGTCTTTCTGCACAAATCATAGCAAAAATCAATATGATATAGGAAAAATCTCAATTTGGAAAAGGGAAAATTAAGCACTTTTTAAAAAGGGCTTTTAAAAAACAAAAATAAGCACCTTTAAGCACTTTTTAAAAATGCTATGCACCCTGTCTCAAACTTTGAAGTTTCATGTAATTTACAAAATATTATTCTTTTCCATTCCCACTATATTTATAATAACTTTGTTAAAAGAAAGTAATAATAGCAAAATTATAAATGTAAAAATAAAACTAAATTATTAATTAAATTAGAATCAAAGGCAGGAAATAAAGGATAGTTCCAAAAATGTTTTTGTAAGATATATCACTTAAAATTAAAGTCTGATAAGTAAATTTAAGCACAATCCCTATGAATTTTTACGCAACTTTTGGCTCAATACTTTCAATTACTTGCAGATTTTCCCTTAAAAATTTCCTTGAAAAATAGTAGCTTTAGTAGCTCTACTAGTTAAAAACAGCAATTTAAGTTTAAGATAAATAAATTTATTTTGATTCTAAAAACCAAAAAGCAACTACTAACTAAATGTGTGATTAAAATAAATAATTGATCAATTTTTTCTTGATATCTGATTTGGATACCACGAAAAAAAAGTGTTTAGTTAAATTTGAAATTGACATGTCACAATATATTGTATTAAAAATATTTAGAAAACCCCATGAAAAAGATAGTAAAAAGGAAATATAACTGATGAGAAATTGGTCATAAAATGATATGAATTAATGATGGAATAGTTGTGAAAAGCACATCTAAATTTGATAACTCAAATTTAGAAATTGGATGCTGAAATATATTAAAAAATAGTAATTTAGAAAACCATGTTGAAAAGAACGAAAAATGCATAAACAACTCCTAAAACTTTGAGGTTGAATTACAACGGAATAGTCACAAATTAAGGACATCAAAATATTATTACTAAAATTTGAAATTTATGCGTCGTAATGACATTTTAAAAACATCAAAACTTGAAAAATTATGCTAAAAAACTATCAAAAGTCCAGTGAACCAGAAGTTACTTGCTGGTTGATAAGATTTCACCCCACCCTGGATGTTAGCGTACAAATTTATTTAAGAAGTTACGGGTAACAGAATTTCAAATTCAAAATAAGCTACATAAAAAGTGATACAGATTTTAGAGTTCTGTATAAAACTTACATAATATGGAAATAGTTATTTTTTAGAAGAGTTTTAACGCTATAAATAAATAATTGCATTGGTCTTGTTAGTATCTTCCAGTGTGATCGAAGGTTTCCTGAAGAAGAAATCTAAAAAGAATCTTTTCCTGAGGAAAACATATAGGGAATCTTAGTAGGAAAAAAAGTATATGTTATCACTTGATTGGCTGTCACTTTTAATTTTTAAAAAATTATAAATTCGTATTTTCATACGTAAAAAAATAATTTACTTCCTTATTGTCTATCTTATGTAGTTTAGATATTTACATATTAAAGCTTAACTGAATAAGAATCAAAAATGCAAACCACATTATTTTAAAAAATAAAAAAATACTTTAAAATTGAGTGAATATTCTTATCACAATAATTGACTTAAAAATTATGGGAAAAAAAAAAAAAAAACGAATCCAGATTTTTAACTTCAAGATTGTGTGAATATGAATCATCATATTTGATTTTAAAAACATCTGACTATGAAAAGGAAGATTTGGCTTTTAATTTGTGTGATTACAAACGATTAAATGAAATAATATGTTATATTAAAATGTTTATTGAAATTCCCTGAAAATTTATAGTAAATAAAAAAATATGAAATCTTATGAAAAAAGTTACATAGATAACTTAAACTGAAGTGCAATACTCGTTATTATACGAGAATACATACTTTGTTCACCGGCTGTACTCTAATGCCTACACGTCCTTTGCCATCTTTGCATAAAGTGACTTCACGTAAGCCGTGGGTGAGTTGTGATCTAGCAAGTCCAAGGGAGTTTCCAGAAATAGGTGCGATCATAGTACTGTTCGGCCTAGCAGATGGAATGCCAACTGTATTCTAAGAAATAGGAAAGAAAATCAAAATGAAGTCGAGGTATATTTATTGGTTATAGGGGCTATGAATCCGAAATTTGGATACACAGCAACACCAGATTTCACTTACACATAGTTGCATCAAAAATGACTATAGTACTATCATTAAAATACACATCGATAATTCTGATCATTATTGATATAACAATGAAAGTTTTAAAAAGACAACGTTGAGAATATTATGCACCCCTGTGGCAGATTTTTTTTGAACTTTCTGCGATTTACCTCTCTAATACTAATATCTTTCTGCAAGATACTTTAAAAAAATATATATATATACATGTTACTAAATTAAAGTAACAGTAGCGTCAACTTCCATAAATTCAAAAAGCTTTTCGGATCAAATGAAATAAGTTTTTAATTAAATATGTAATCTTTTTTAGAATTCTAATATTAAGGGCGATATTCTCGCATTTTGTAGGGAGGGAAACACACTAATTACTTCCTCTTTTGCATTTTGTAAATCATTACCCCATTAAAAAAACAAAAAAAATTGTGAAATCCTTAGCAGTAACTTCCAAAAAAGAAAAAAGATCAAGGACGAAATCATGCGAATCGGACTCTTAAAGGGTTACTAAATGCATGCTTTCATTTCGAGATTCAGTTGTAAGAAATAATATTGGATTTTAATAACTATGTGCAAATTAATAGTAATGACTAAAGAATTGGAGCAAAAATTTCTGCAGAAAAGAAAACTAACTTTTTGTTTTACTTCATTACTCTTTTTTTTTCATTATTATCAAATGAGAATAAAAAAAAATCAGAAGCATTTTTCCCACTCTGATGTACGAGAAAGGCATCTTTTGAATATAATTCTGAAGTAAAGATAAAACTTTCGAAAATTTCGGAAGAAAAAAAAACTAAAATTTTTATCTTCCAAAAAGAAAAATCTCGGTAACATTCTGCCACAGGGTTATGCACAACATAATGTGCATAGTGAAAATATAGACCAATGTTAAAATATTGATTAATATCAATACTTCTGATACATCTATTAATAAAAATTTGAAATTTGTCAGTGTAAAAACCAATGTTTGTGTAAGCAACATGTCATGGTAAAAGCAAGCTGTCACCAACACATGGTTTCTATAACTGATATATACTAAAACAATAAAAGGTAAATTACTGTTCCGCTTATCAAAAGTTGCCTCTTTTATTTAATCAGAATTCAGCTACATTGAGTACTGCTTGAATGCATCTGCTTTAACTGAATTTGGGTACTTTGAATTTGGAAAAGGCCACAATCTGAGCACACTAAACTTAAAATGTTAATTTTATTATATACTATCTTATTAATTCAATTTAAAAACAGGTAAAAAATATAAAATTACCAAAATTCATAATTCCATAATGAACAGACATTACTTCTCAAAAATCATAAAGGAAAAGGATTATTGTAAACTTATTCATTCTATAGCTACAACCAGTGCCGGATTGAGCGTACGTGGGGCCCTAGGCCATTCAAATTTTGNACTAATATCTTTCTGCAAGATACTTTAAAAAAATATATATATATACATGTTACTAAATTAAAGTAACAGTAGCGTCAACTTCCATAAATTCAAAAAGCTTTTTGGATCAAATGAAATAAGTTTTTAATTAAATATGTAATCTTTTTTTAGAATTCTAATATTATGGGTGATATTCTCGCATTTTGTAGGGAGGGAAACACACTAATTACTTCCTCTTTTGCATTTTGTAAATCATTACCCCATTAAAAAAACAAAAAAATTGTGAAATTATTAGCAGTAACTTCCAAAAAAGAAAAAAGATCAAGGACGAAATCATGCGAATCGGATTCTAAAAGGGTTACTAAATGCATGCTTTCATTTCAAGATTCAGTTGTTGTAAGAAATAATATCAGATTTTAAAAACTATGTGCAAATTAATAGTAATGACTAAAGAATTGGAGCGAAAATTTCTGCAGAAAAGAAAACTAACTTTTTTTTTACTTCATTACTCTTTTTTTTTCATTATTATCAAATGTGAATAAAAAAAAATCAGAAGCATTTTTCCCACTCTAATGTACGACGAGAAAGGCATCTTTTGAATATAATTCTGAAGTAAAGATAAAACTTTCGAAAATTTCGGAAGAAAAAAAAAACTAAAATTTTTATCTTCCAAAAAGAAAAATCTCGGTAACATTCTGCGTCAATATTGCCATGTTGCTACGATTCTGCTCCAGGGTTATGCACAACAATAATTATTGAATACAATATTTTTGTTAATTTTTATGTGCGTAGTGAAAATATAGACCAATGTTAAAATATTGATTAATAGCAATACTTCTGATACATCTATTAACAAAAATTTGAAATTTGTCAGTGTAAAAACCAATGTTTGTGCAAGCAACATGTCAAGAAAAGCTAAAGCTGCGACCAACACATGGTTTCTATAACTGATAAATACCAAAACAATAAAAGGTAAAAAACTACTGTTCCACTTATCAAAGGTTGTCTCTTTTATTTAATCAGAATTCAGCTACATTGAGTTCTGCTTGAATGCATCTGCTTTAACTGAATTTGGGTACTTTGAATTTGGAAAAGGCCACAATTTGAGTGTACTAAACTTGAAATGTTAATTTTATTATATACTATCTTAGGTAATAAATATAATTTTTTTTCTCCACATAGATAATAATTACTCTAATGAATAATTTACAACACAGCAGAACTCTGCAAATTCATAACTCAATAATGAACAGATATTACTTTTCAAAAATCATAAAGGTAAAGGATCCTTGTAAAATGATTTATTCTATTGCTACAATAAAACCACCACTCTGTGATTAGCTACCAGTGACATCAAATAAAATACAATGTGATGTGCACTAATTGTGGCAATCCCATTCTAAATCTACAAAGTTCTAAAAATGCAAGAATTTTGCACATTTAGTTACCAAGCATGTAAGCAAAAAATGTTTCCACGCAGGACAGGAAATTACACTGCAACTACTGTTTGTCTACAATAGGTACTCTGCCAGAGATTCTCCTGGAGCTGTGGCGGTGACTATGGTAACGAGGTATGATTATTTCAAGCAGGGATGCGGGGTCCCTCTTTAGGACTGGTTTTGGCGAAAGAAAAGGAGACCTCTTTGTCGAAGCCACCCTCCCTAAAATGCCCTCCTCTTGTTTCCATAGCAGCAGACTTAGTGGTGGTCAGAGTACCTATCTTAGACAAACAGTACAGTCTCAAAACTTCAGATATGGCTTCCATGATATATAGAAATTAATTATATAACAGTAGAAAATGGATCAAAATTAATATAAAATGGATAAAACAGATAAAAATCAAAATACATAAACATGCAAACAAATAGAACTGATTTAGAAATTTTTTAATTACCTGAGCAGCAGGAACAACAGCTGTTGCAGGAGGAGTGTAATTGGGACATTCCTGCAACTGTAATCCCATGTATTCATCCAAGACTGGATATAAACTAGCATATTTGTCACCGGATATTGGCTGAGAAGTAGGATTTATAGGATATGCTGGAGGAGCACTAGGATATCCATGAGAAGGACTAGGATATGCATGAGATGTAGAAACTGGATATGCTGTATTACCATGAGCTATTTGAGCCTATGTAAAAAAAAAAAAATCATATATATATATATTATTTTGAATGCAACCAAATGAATAAAATATATTAATTAATAATAAGATCAAAAATATATTTCAAATGAATTAAAATCGTTAGTGACTTACTTACATTTAGGCTCTTAAAAAAATTAAATTTATAACTGACCAGTTCATGTAACCCATTTTAACAGTAATAACAATAACAGTTTTACAATATAAATACAGAATATAAAAAATATCCAATGACTACTATATCTTTTTACCATTTATTTTCAACATAAAATACAATATTTTTTTTTATTTAATAAAATTATTTTATTTAATAAATTTATTTAATAAAATTATTTTATTCTATATGTTTTTATTTTAGTAGAATATCATAATTTTTTTTTTATAAGCTTGATCTTTGGATTCCTATTATTTGGTTCAACCTCCATTTTCTTAATTTTTTTCTAAAAATCAAATGATTGGAATTATGATTGAAAATACAATCTTAACGGACATTACGGAACAGAGTTTAAAATAGCTATTAAAACATTCTTCAGGGTTGCAAAAAACCCGGGTTTTATTCTTGTTTTTTTCTTCTAAAGACAGGGCAGGGATAAGTACCTAATTTTTCAAAAAAGCTTATATTAATATAAATAATTAAGTTTACTTTTATGAATGACAGCAAGGTGACTCTCCAGTCTCCAAACACAGTTTTTTCACCATAGGAACATTTTTTCTAGGTTAGACAACATATATATTTCAATAGAATAGCTTTTTAACATAACGGAGGATAAAAGGGAAATTGATTTAAAAAAAAAAAAACCATTTTAGGGTGCGTTTTACTGGGTTTTTTTGCAACCCTGAGTTTATTATGAATCTAATTTGATTTAAACTACAGCAATAAATAATTTTTATAGCTATTATAGAATGCTAAAAGTCAAATACACAGCATATTTACTTTAGCCAATTGGTCAACTTTTAAATCNAAATTTTTTTATAAGTTTGATCTTTGGATTCCTATTATTTGGTTTAACCATTTCCTTAATTTTTAAAAAAAAATCAAATGATTGGAATTATGATTGAAAAGTGGCACCTGTGCTTGTACAGTACTATAATCTTAACAGACATTAGCTATTAAAACATTCTTCAGGGTTGCAAAAAACCCAGATTTTTCTGGGTTTTTCATGTTTTATTTTTCATGTTTATCCTGGGTTTTTCATGTTTATCCATAGGTTAATTTTTTCTAGGCTAGACTACATATATATTTCAATAGAATAGCTCTTTAACATAACAGAGGATAAAAGGGAAATCGATTTAAAAAAAAAAAAAAAACCATTTTAGGGGGCGTTTTACTGGGTTTTTTTGCAACCCTGAGTTTATTATGAATCTAATTTGATTTAAACTATAGCAATAAATAATTTTTATAGCTTTTATAGAATGCTAAAAGTCAAATACACAGCATATTTACTTTAGCCAATTGGTCAACTTTTAAATCTTCAAGTGAAGGATAGAGAGACATGTTTACCAACCTGCATAAAAAAAATACATTTATTGAACAAGATAAAGAGTATAATATTTTAAAAAAGAAAAGAAATAATTATGCATTTTAAGGATTTCAAATATCCAACATATTATTTTGCACACAATTGTAAAAACAATTAAATAAATTTTTATAACAGAATACAAGCCATTTTATAAGACATCTCTTTTTTAAAGTTTTTTGAAGAACAAAAAAAAATCTAAATTTTGTAATTAAACTAAACTTTGTTTTTAAACACCAACATAAAAAAAAAAAAAAAAGATGCNAATTATTTTCAATCATTTACTTAATATAACATAAATTTTGGCAATTGAGTTCAAGTACTGTAAATTTACTTAATCTAGGAGATAAGGAAAGTCCTGTCTCAAGCTAAGCTAGATTATAACTTATATAGAGAGATAAACTACCAAAACCTCCCATGGTTAGCAAGGGAATTTTAATCTATGATTTGTCTACCACTAAAGATACTATACAGAGAACCATGGTTTAGGGGTGAGCCAGAGACTGAATTTGTATCGGCCAGCCTTTGTCGTTATTCAAACCTAGGTCACCTCATTCAGAAGAGAGCACTTTATCCGTGAGTCACCTATGTCCAAGTATGTCAACATTTTCTTTTATATCATAACCGGCATTGAACAGCCGATAGAATTCTGAGTTTACGACTATCAATGCTAATTTTCTGTTACTTCGTAATCTTGAACCTAACCCAGAAGACGAAGGAACTCCTGGCTCAAGTATTAGGACAAACTAGCCGTAGTGGAGAACTTTTTGATGGAACACAGTTGTATCACGTGGTGAAGAAATTACGAAAACCTCCCTAGGTGAGTCAAATGGCAAAGGAATATTCTGACAAATGATCAGCCTACTACTGAGGATATTTCTTTAACAGCACTGTTGTCAGTGCAAACCAGGAGCAGTATTCGTATCAACCAGCTAGGGATGGGATTCGAATCTGGGTCAACTCATTGTGAGGTGAACGTTCTATCCCCTGAACCACCATGTCTCAAGTATATAAATACTTTATTTTATATCCGTCGTTGAACAGCTGACTCAACTTTTGGGTTTAAGGCTGCTAATATCAGGGATGTGATTGACAAAAGCACAAAAAAGAGGAAGTTTATAACTGTAGCATTAAACGTGCAAAAGAAAAAATGATATGAATTCAATAGCCAATCTGATAATGATTACATTATTATCTATTCTAATAAATATAAATAAATGGTAATTATGTTCTTAAATATAATCTTGATTAAAATAATTTTTTTTAAATAATTTAGAAAACTTTGAGTAATTATGCATAAGCACGATTTTATGTATCACATCATTTTAAAAAACATTTCTTTAATGGTCAAAGGACCTTTACGGACTTTCTTATCAGTTCATTGTTTTTTCGATGGTCTTTTATTAACATGACTGATCTGTAGATTGCGTTTTGCAGACTTTTGATCATCAGTGTTGATAGGACAAGAAAGTTCATTTCTCACACAATTTTTAGAGGCCTTAGATTAAGAATCGCGATGTTGGATTTTAAGATCGCGTGAAAAAGAATCGCGATGTTGGATTTTAAAATCGCTTGAATAAGAATCGCGATGTTGGATTTTAAAATCGCGTGAAAAAGAATCGCGATGCCGGATTTTAAAATTGCGTGAATAAGGCGATATAGGATTTTAAAATCGCGATGTTGGATTTTAAGATTGCGTGAATAAGAATCGCGATGTTCGATTTTAAAATAGGGTGAATAAGAATCGCGATGTTGGATTTTAAGAGTGCGTGAATAAGAATCGCGATGTTCGATTTTAAAATAGGGTGAATAAGAATCGCGATGTTGGATTTTAAGAGTGCGTGAATAAGAATCGCGATGTTCGATTTTAAAATAGGGTGAATAAGAATCGCGATGTTGGATTTTAAGAGTGCGTGAATAAGAATCGCGAT
>NC_092211.1:522806-551756 GCF_043381705.1 Parasteatoda tepidariorum
TTTAAAAAAAAAAAAAAAAAAAAAAAAAAAAAAAAAAATTATTTTCAATCATTTACTTAATATAACATAAATTTTGGCAATTGAGTTCAAGTACTGTAAATTTACTTAATCTAGGAGATAAGGAAAGTCCTGTCTCAAGCTAAGCTAGATTATAACTTATATAGAGAGATAAACTACCAAAACCTCCCATGGTTAGCAAGGGAATTTTAATCTATGATTTGTCTACCACTAAAGATACTATACAGAGAACCATGGTTTAGGGGTGAGCCAGAGACTGAATTTGTATCGGCCAGCCTTTGTCGTTATTCAAACCTAGGTCACCTCATTCAGAAGAGAGCACTTTATCCGTGAGTCACCTATGTCCAAGTATGTCAACATTTTCTTTTATATCATAACCGGCATTGAACAGCCGATAGAATTCTGAGTTTACGACTATCAATGCTAATTTTCTGTTACTTCGTAATCTTGAACCTAACCCAGAAGACGAAGGAACTCCTGGCTCAAGTATTAGGACAAACTAGCCGTAGTGGAGAACTTTTTGATGGAACACAGTTGTATCACGTGGTGAAGAAATTACGAAAACCTCCCTAGGTGAGTCAAATGGCAAAGGAATATTCTGACAAATGATCAGCCTACTACTGAGGATATTTCTTTAACAGCACTGTTGTCAGTGCAAACCAGGAGCAGTATTCGTATCAACCAGCTAGGGATGGGATTCGAATCTGGGTCAACTCATTGTGAGGTGAACGTTCTATCCCCTGAGCCACCATGTCTCAAGTATATCAATACTTTATTTTATATCCGTCGTTGAACAGCTGACTCAACTTTTGGGTTTACGACAGCTAATATTCAACTCCGTAGCCTTGTAATTTTGAACCAATCCAGAAGACAAGGAAATTCTTGGATCAGTACCCCCAGAGGTATTGATTTGTTATGGGAACATGGAGGACTTTACGACTCGACAGATTTATCGTGCACCAGTCACCATTTACTACACGGGGAGTCTTCGGCCGGCGGGGATCGAATCCATGAACTCTTGGACATGGGCCCAGCGCCTTACCGACGAGGTTATCGCGGCCAAGTATATCAACATTTTATTTTATTTTATTTTATAACCGTCGTTGAACAGCCGACCCAAGTTCATGGGTTTACGACTACTAATGTTCAACTCTGTAGCCTTGTAATTTTGAACCAATCCAGAAGACAAGGAAACTCCTGCATCAGTACCCCCAGAGGTATTGATTTGTTGTGGGAACATGGAGGACTTTGAGACTCGACAGATTTAACGTGCATCAGTCACCATTTACTACACGGGGAGTCTTCGGCCGGCGAGGATCGAACCCACGACCTCTTGGATATGGGCCCAGCGCCCTACCCACCAGGCTATCCCGGCCCAGTATATCAACATTGAAATTTCTATGGTTGTGATAACTTGATCACAAACAGAAATCAACTAGAAGTAAGATAGAACAATTGAACCATGTGATAGAAAAAGCCCTGTAATAACATTTATTTTTAAGAAATTCTTAACTCTCAGAAAACAGATAAACTACTAGATTTTTCTCTTATTGTATATTAATTATATTAAATCACTTTTTTAGAAAGATTCTCATTAGATTACTTAAGAATCATGTGCAGACGTGTCTGGGGAAAGGAAATCGGCTTCATTTAATGAAAATAAATGCTTAATTTTGCAAATTTCCTGTTAAACAGCCAAATTCTTTTTTCCTTTTTACAAAATATAAGAAATCAATGAAACAAATCGACTTCAATGGGTATATCTCTAAACTTAAGAATTTAAATTAGTTTTTCTTTGTATTTATCATAAAATATATAGAAGTTGCTAATTTAGTATAAAGCAAAAAAAAAAAAAAAAAAAAAAAAAAAAAAAAAAAAAAAAAAAAAAAAAAAAAAAAAAAAAAAAAAAAACATACATTGAAATGAAATATATATTAATGTATACATATTCTAAATAGAAATTTAAGATTAGAAAATGCAAAGAAATAACAAAAATGAACAATAAAAAATGTCAGTGTATTATAACAGTGCAGTAACTGATAACATAAACTACAGTAGAGCGCCGATTATCCAAACCCTTATTATTCGAACGTCCAATAATCCGAACCATGTCTGAATTCGTCATTATTTCTCACCAAATTTATATTAGGTTAACTTATAAACTTAAAAATTATTCTAACTGTACACACATAAAATTAAGATAAATGGAAGGTAACACAAACCAGAAATGGTGCAAATCAGAACACATTTGTCTTGTATAGAGTTAATAACAAATTTTGTGACAGTTAGGTAAAATATATTTCATAGTTGTTACACTTAATAAATATGAATTGTTATTTAAGAAAAGACAATTAGCTTTTCATTAGCTATTTTTTTATGCTATTTATAAGAAGAAATGACAATGATCAGGAATTACCCCAGTGATCAATAATTACCTTATCTGTAGGGGGCAACATTTGATATAGTTTTCTATAATCAATAATAATATTTACAGTAGATGTGTAACAATTAAACAAAAACTTACACTATTTTTATATCAAAGAAAAATAAAGTAACTCAAAATATTTATTATTAAGAGAAGGAGGGGGATCTTTGCAGAAATGCACACATTTTGAAACAAATCTTTGAAATGGAAAATAAAGAACGCAGTTTAAAAGATACTTATTTTGTTAGATTAAACAAAAAACTAATATTAAGTAAATGTAGTTATAGTTTAGGAAAGTGTACAAGCATTCTTGACCATGTTTCAAATTCAAAAAGTAATAATTTCTTTAAAATAAAACTTAGGTGATCATTATTTACCCCAGAAACAGAGTAATCATGAATTACCCAGGCTCACCCTATCCCCATTTTCAGCTAAAAAAACACATCTAATGAATTATTAAAAGGAAAAAAAAAAACTTCTTGTTAGAATAGTGTAAAAAATCTATATTTCATTTGATGCACACAATATTATTAATCCCGGTATCATAATTTATGGAGTGAACTTGTTGGATCGTCTGTGAGCTCAACACAGTAAGACAGACTATTAAAATTCAGTTGAATCTAACAAATCTAAATACAGTGGAGCATCGTTTATACAACGATCACTTATACGACGTTTACATTTATACGACGTTTTAGTGTGGTCCCAAATCATTCCTATTCATTTTAATGTAAAAATATATCGTTTATACGACGCACAGAATCGGTTATACGTCGATTTTTAGATTTTGTTCTTTATTTAATTTTTTATTTTTTCTTCTGTATTTTAAAAAAGGGCGGAATTTGCCAACATGAATGATGCAGAAAAGGGTGTCAACAAGAATGCTTGGATGACGACCGTAATTTTTACTAGATGACTGAAAAAACTAGACAATGTTATGAAGAAGAAAAAACGAAAAATTGCTCTATTCATCGACCAATGTCCTGCGCACCCATCGATACTAAATACTATTTTGGAAAATGTAAAAGCTCTCTTTTTTCCTGCAAATTGCACAAGTGCGCTTCAGCCATTAGATTTGGCCGAGATTAGAAATTTAAAATTGCATCATAGAAAGCAGTAACTTCAACTCGCTATTCAAAGCATTGTAGAGAATAATAGCAAGAAAATATAATTATAGGTAACATACATTCAAATGGCTCACTGCAATTTTTCTCCTTTGGTTATTTGTTTGTTTTGCTTTGATTTAGAAATTTATGTAAATTAACACGTTAAACATTAAAATTAATTGAAAACAGAGTTAGTTTCAGTTTTAGAAGTAAAAATCGATTATACGACGTTATCGTTTATACGACGTTTTTCGGTGGTCCCTTCGGCGTCGTATAAACGATGCTCCACTGTATAAGGTTTCCATTCAGGAAAACTTTATGTTGTTTACATTCAAGTTGAATTCAATAAAAACTTTATGTTGTTTATATTCAAGTTCAATTCAATATAGTGATGCTAAGAAACGAATAAATCTATGAGCATTTAAGCTGCAATCATGTAACATAAAGAAAAAAAAAATCTTTAGTTTTTGTTCTTTGCCGTATTTGTTCAATTCAGCTTTAAATTTTTTCTTCATTAAAAGCAAATTCAAAGAGAAAAAAAAAAGTCTCAGCAGTTTTCCCATTTGTTACTTTTTATTAAAATCTAAATGAAAAAGAATTAGACGTTGCAATAATTGTCTAATAAATACTTTAAAAACATGTATGTTAACTTAAAGTAAAAAAACAAATAGAGACTCTTTTATTAAAAATAAAAGCAAATCTTTTTAATAAAACCAGCCTACCCAAGCCCTTTACAGAAAAGGCCTACTTTGTTATTGCAGTTCATGCATTAAAAAATAAATAGGAGCAAAACTGTTCGTAAATAAAATTTAAGATAAAAATTAAATGGATACCCTTGTATTAAATAAAATGGCATTTATTAGACAATAGCATAGGACATTGTGTTATTGTAAAATAATTTGCGGACTTACGAATTCGGTTCCTACACGAACTTTTGAATTGGTAACAAAATGAAACAATCTGTTTGACAATAGATAATAGTTAAAATGCTTAAAATATGTTTTTACAATATAAAAATTATCTTGCAGACGTTATCTAACAGGCAAACATTCCAGCAAAAAAAATCGATTTAAAAACAGAAAGGTAAATTATTGAACTAAAAAAATTATTACAGTTAAATGCAGAACTTATATACTTCTTTTCTTAGTAAATTTTTAATGATTTAATACACAGTAATGATTAAAAATGATTCTATTTTCTGAGAGAGGTATTCGAATGGCAGATGATTCATCACTGTTAGAATGTAAACAAAGGTTTCCATACTTACGATAGGGATTTTAAACAATTTTCCAAATAGTATTAAAATATTTCGAAATAAGAAGGAAAACACTTGCCTGTTCTGTCTTATTATATGAAAAGAGAGCTCATAAACAGATTATTGTTCGAGATGACAATATATATCACGTGTTTACGTCAAAGTACACTTTCACAATCAGAACGCAATCTTTTTGAGATGAGAAGAGAGAAAGGGGTTTCGAGGAATTGTTTCAAAAACATTTAAAACGCACCAAAACATTTGAACCCGTTGTGGTTCGTAAATAGTTGAAACTTTCCTCGACTTACAAAGAAACGGGTAAAACTGAAAAATTGAAAAGATTTGCTCTGTATCAATTTACCTACTTGCTTGAAATCATTCACTTCACCAAAACAGAGTACAATTTTAGTTGAAGTTGAAGTCATTATTCTTAGTTTTTTCGTTTTAGTTTCTTTTTTGATAAAAAAGTATATGTCCATATATATATATATACATATNATTCGATCATATCACGTTCATTTTGCTTGAGCTTATCTAAAATATTGAATGAAAGCAGATATTATTGAAGAATCTGCAATTTTTGAACAAACTGAGCTGTAAGCTAGCAAACACCTCTGATAATATCTTTTAAATTAGTACATACACAATAATAAAGGAAAAAAATGCTGATAAAAATTTAAACATTTAATCTAATTCGACCCACTTTTTCAACTTCAACCATAAATTTAAAATACTTTTAAAAACTTCTTAAATAAAAATATTAAAATATTCCTTTTCAAAATAAGTTATATCAGAATTTTTTTTTAATTACGAAGTATTCTATCAAAATCTCATTGAAAGTACAGTTTTGAAATGTCTAAGTGGTCAACATTTATAAAATAAAAATTGTTATTGTACTTATTTGTTGTCGATAGTAAAATTGATCTCATTTTTTACAAATATTGAATGTATAATTTTTGAACTGGAGATGCTTCTCTGCTGTTTTTTTTTCTTCATTTTTTTAACAGAAATTTTTTTACATTTTTAATGAAACATTCACGGTGCATTCACCTCAGATTCATTGTATCTTACTTTTTATATAGAATAGAAGGTGGCTTAGAATAAATTTCACTTTTTATTTTATGTATAAAAAGTGATACATTACCACTTTCATATAAAATAAAAGTGCTTTTCAATTTATCTAAAAGTAATATACTAGTTTATTTAATTTAATTTTTCAATTTCCTTTTATTTTATTTATTTATTTATTTTTGCAAAATCATTTGATTTTAGATTATTGGCTTCCATTTACCACAAATGCATGAAATTGGGGCCCTAAAAATGACAAAAATATAAAACAGTAATAATACTTTATAACAATTAATAACAATAAATACATTAAAATAAGTACAATAAAACATTAAAAACAACAAAAAATCATTCTGTGGACGTCAACTGCAACATGTCTAATACCTTTTGATATTTTAAATATGAATGCAGAGTCTTCCATTGTAAGGGAGCGAAATTTAATGTAAAGTTAATTTTAAACTATATTTATATGAGTATAAGTAGATAAAATAAAGAATTCTCTTGCACTTCGTAAGTTTTAAGAGCTTTTTTTTTAAATGTAACATTAGAAGTTATACATCAGTTACTAGAAGTTATACAAAATTTGTAAATGTATACTTTTCCCCAACTAATTCTGCTTTTTCGAAATTACAGACTTTTTTGTTTAAATGATACATTGAAGCGCGTTAACGTTCTGTCCTAACTTGGATTTTTAATTTTTTTTTTCCCTATAGCTATATTTCCAAGAGAACGAACTTTTCAGAAACAATTTTTACCATAACATTTTCATGGCAATCGCGCAAGTAATCTATAAATAAGGTTTAACTTTATTTTTCTCACTCTATTTTTATGCAGAATTCAAGGAACCGGGCAAAATATACGAATTATCTTGAAATTCGAATAAAACACGTTGGAATTATCCAAGTCTGATTGTATTTACTCTATTCATAAACATTTTTTAAGAGATATCAAATTAAAATGTAAAATAATGCTCATTTATGACAATGAGAAATATTACGCTATATAATTTTAGTACTTTTTTAGATTTATCGTTACGGAATGAAGATAAAGCAGCGATTGTAAATAATAGATTACAAAAAAGTAAATTACTTTTCAGAAAATGCAAAATTTCGATATATTAAACCCTAATAAGGCCAATAGTAATGGAACCACGGTGACTCAGAAGATAAAGCGCTCACCTCCCAGTAAGGTGTCCAAGGTTCGAATACCAGCTGTGGCTGGTTGATCCGAATTCTTCTCCTAGCTCGAACTGACCACATTGCTGACATAAAATATCCTCAGAGGCAAACGGATCATCCCTTCCTGTTGTGATAACCGTCAGAGATTTTCGTGGTTCTTCTCTCCATGTACGCAAATACGAGTTAGTTTCATCAAAAAGTCTTCCACGAAGACAACTTTGCCCCAATGCCTGATCTAGGAGTTTTCTTATCTTCTGGGTTGGGTTCAGAATTTCAGACTACGGCGTTGAAAATTGATAATCATAAACTTAGAATAAGACGGCTGTTTAACATCGGTTATAAAATAACACATGGACCGGAAGCATGGGTATTATCCAGCAAAGATGAAAATATAATTATTATATAATATATATAATTATTAAATATAATTAGAAGAATTAAGTATTAAAGCCATTAATGAAAATAACATTTGGAGAAAATATACAAACATGAAACAGAAAAATTGATTAAAGAAAGAAACGTCATAAGATATATCAAAGATGAAAGAATACGGTGGATAGGGGAAATAAACATGCCTAGGAAAATCATGAAAGGGAAATTATATAATAATGTGAAAAGAGGAAGACATAAAAGCTTAGACAGCTCAATCAGGTTAAGGAAAACATAAAAATAATTTATTAAAAATTAAAAAAACTGGAAAAAGAAATCTGGAGAGAGAGTAGCGTGGAATTCTATTGTAGAAAAAAACCAAAGCCTACCAAAAGCTCTAGAGCTGTAAAAGGAGAAAATTAGGTATATCTTTAACTTTTTTTAAATATTATAGACTCCTGCTACTTTTTTCTTTCTAATTTTGCATTAGAGATGAAAAAGATCCCATTTCAAGGATTTGTCACAATTGTCAGGAGTCATAATTGAAGAGTGTCACAATTAATTGCAAAACGTAAAAATTCTGCAATTCAAGTCAAAAGAGAAAATATTAGTCAATTAGTTTGCATATCAATGCATAGTTTTATTTTACAATAAATTGATCCGTAGAAAAAGAAGCTATAGCATAATGCATTAAGCTGAATACGATGTAACCCTACATACTATACGTCAGATTAAATGCAGTTTCGTATTTTCAGAAGGTCATTTTCGTTTTTTTTAAAATTGGAATATTTCCCCCCTCATAGCTATCTGTTCAGGGAAAAAATGAGGATTCGTTACTGAATGGGCGAAACACAGCAGTTAGATGCTGTGAAAATAAAAATAAATAAAACAAATTCTAAGTAAGCTCGTCAAACGGATATATTAAATCGGACGATAAAAACGAACTTTTTGATAAATCGGACGATAAAAACGAACTGTTGGGGAAAAAAAAGAAAAAAAAACGTCACTGTTTGAGTTGGTGACAATCCTATTTTTATCACACCAAAAGGAAAATCATGAGGCTCATTACATTTCAAAATTGTGAGAGAGTTTTTGTATGCTCAATACGAACACGAACATGTTTCTTTCTAGAGGTAACAAAAATAGATTTATTAATTTTCTTTTTGTTTAGAATAAAATTATTTTAACTGAACTACTTGAAAAACTTGGTTTTTAAAAATGTCAGTTAAAATAATTTTAATTTCTTTTTAGAATTATATCGGCTCTTTTTCCATGACTTATTAGATCACGCACAACACGTTTTTCAAAGTTCTCATCAAAATAAAGATTAGCTATACTCAGTGTACTTAACATCAAAATAAAGATTAACTATACTCAGTGTACTTAACATCAAAAATAATGTTATCAGTTATTGCACTTAGAATGTATTTTTTATTTTATTTTCATTTTTTAGATATATGTAATTTTATTTTAAATGCGCAACTACATGGAAAATTATCACGTGATTTCAGATAAAGTTCTAATTATTAATTCGGTCATACCACGTTCATTTTGCTTGAGCTTATCTAAAATATTGAATGAAAGCAGATATTATTGAAGAATCTGCAATTTTTGAACAAACTGAGCTGTAAGCTAGCAAACACCTCTGATAATATCTTTTAAATTAGTGCATACACATAAAATTCTACAGTTTAATTTTTAAAAATGCCTAATGTTAAACTAATGAGGACAAATAATTTGTCCCTTAAAGAACGGGGGCTAATATTGCTCTTTGCATTAGCTGTCCAAATTTCAGGACACTAGCACAAATGGTTCTAAAATTATAAAAAAGATCAACAGGGTTTTAAAAATAAATAAATAAATAAACAGATACTCAAGCTATTTTGTTTATCCCTAGAGATAAAAATATCAGATTTTTTTAAAATCATTTTCTTAAATTTTAGAATCATTCAGTGTTATTTTTTGAAAAGAGAGAATTAAATTTTTTTCTTCCTTTCTCTATTTTAATATAATTGACCTAAATAAAATACCATAATAATACAGATTGTCTAAATGAAAATAAAACAAATAATAATCGGCTTTATGGTTGTTAATGAAAAAAAAAATTAATACAATCGGCTGTAAATGAAAGAAAAGGCCGAGATAACCTGGTTAGTAGGGCGGTGGGTCCATGTCCGAGGGGTCGTGAATTCGATCCCCACCGCCGAACACTCCCCGTGTGCAAAATGGTGACTGGTGTAAGCCAAATATGTCGGGGTCACAAAGTCCTCCAAGTTTCCATAGCAAATCAATGCCTTTGGGGGTTCTGGAAAGGGGATTGATCATACTCTGGCTGAATTGATGCGTCCTCTCTGTAAAACGGGCAGTGACGAAAGTGTACGCCAGCAGTCGAATTCTTGGCCATAGATGGCACCATTGGAAGACAAGAAGAAGCGCATTCTGTTGCCTAAATGGCATACGACTACAGCAACAACAAACGAAAGAAAAAAAACGTGTCGGGGAATACCGATATTTTTTGACGACAAATCGCGATATTCAAATTTCAATGTTGTTTAGCATTAGCTATTTCTAGCTGCTGTCTTTTCATAGTAACTTAAGTTTTTAATTAATTTTCAAGTGTTGTATTTCTTAGGATTTTTTTTTTTAAATTTTAAATGTCTAACTAAAAAACTGCAAAAAAATTAACTTTCGTTAAAAATAAAAATTAACTGTAATTATGATTCAATCGGTATTTATCGGTCTAAATTTTCTTATTTCTTGTTTCTCGGAAATATGTTTTCTAGGTACGTAGACAATAAAGTGTCGTCATGTAAAATGAAGTAATGAAAAGCAAAATTATTTTTGTAAATGAGTTTGTTTTTCTTTGAATCTTTATCATTATCAAAACAATTAAAACTGATAAAACAATTAAAAAAAATAAATCCTTAAAATTTGATTATCACGGAACATGATATCGAAAAATAGAGGTGATTTTATGATAAGAGTTTCATCTGTTGTCAGAAATCGCATATGTTTCACGGAGCATTTTTTGATTATTTTTGTACAGAATAGTTGTTATGAGAATGAATACCATGTCAGGAAAATTAATACTTTTGTTTCATTTAGAAAAGAAATGAATTATTATTAATTATTATTAAAGAAATTATTATTAATATATATATATATATATATATATCTATATATTCAGTTCAAAATGATAATAAAACAAAGGAAAATTATAGACATATGAAAAGGGGGGGGGAAATAATAACCAAAAAAAGTAACAAACAACTGATTTAAAAAAAAAAAAAAAGGATAAAATTTTATTTAAAGAAACCAAAAAATAAAAAGATGTAATCTTTTCATCAACCCACACGATTATATCTGCAAACTTAACTTTCTCGTGTTTTCTTGCATTCATTTATTTTGTTATATATATATACATATATATAAAACCGAATTACTTATTAACTTATAGTCTAATGACTGTATTTTCTTAGAATAACGCTGAGATTCAAGGGCTTACTCTATGTTAATTATTTAGCACAGATGATATTTTATCTAATAAAAAGAGACAAGAAAACGTACTTTCTTTGAATGAACTTATCTATTTTTTGACGGAATTCGATTACTTACCCTCAGAGTATGGTGGGGGGGGGGAAGCTGCAATTAGGAGAATTATTTCTCAGTAGTTAATTCAGAAAGGCTGTTGAAAATTGTTAATTTCCCTTATTGCTAATTTCAGTTCTTGCAACATTCGTCATCTCAAAGAACTCGAGATTCATATCTCAAGAACTACTCAACCGATTTTCTTCAAATGCTAGATTTTATTATTATAATTTTTTTTAAAGGTGTATTAAATTAGTTGGAAAATTTGGATACCTAGCAATTCAAAAGAGAATTTGTTGCATTTTAATGAAAATTAATTTGTAATTTGTTTCATTAGTTTCTGAGATATAAAAAAAATGTGCACAAAATGAAATTAAAGGTTCTCAAACTTTGGACTGCTCTTTGTCTGAATTATAAGAGGCGTTACTTTCCAGATTACGGGTACACTTCACCTCATTTTGACGTAAAGCATCCAAATTCATCCTGAAAAATATATTTTTATTCAGAAACAGCAAAATTTAATTTTTTACATTTTACTCACTTTTATTTAAATTGTGTTTATTTATTTGTAATTTTAACGGCTAATGCTACAGTTAAAAATTAAAACTTTTCAACAGTCAGGCGAGTAAGTCAAGCATCATAGAATAAACCTACGGAATAACGGGATTCAAGCTTAGTTACTTTAAAAATGAAGACATTATAACTGATATATTTTATGAATTACTACTTTAAATGCGTGGCTCCTGAATAATGTTGATACATTCATTTATAACTTTTTTTCTATTAGTTCACACTCACATTATATCTTGTTCAAATTTTCAATCGTTAATAAAATACTGTTTAATTCCTCCACACAAGTTTAAATACATTTTTTTTAAACTGGTGGTTGATGACGCTTGATGTTAATACGGTTTTTTTCAAACATTAATTTATTAATTAAATTTAAATAATTAATTTCAGTTTCATACGAGAGAAAAAAAATTGTAATAATTTAATAAAAAGTAACTAAAATAAAATTTTTCTTTGTTGACCGTTGTAGGAATTAACTTTAAAAATATTTTTTTTTTATATTAGGGGCCGTTCAAAAAGTACGTACACAAAATGGATAAATTTTAACACCCTCCCCTCCTTCGTACATTACCGTACATAAGGTTTTACTCCCCCCCCCTTAGAGTTTGTACATTTTATTAGTCTACCCCCCCTTTTTCATAAAAATTAAAATAATTATGCTTTAAATAAAATTAAATATTTATTTAAAATAATTTATTCATCCAAGTCAAAAAGTCAAATTTAAATTTGGTGTATGCTTATAATGTACGTACTTTGTATAATACCTCCCCCTCCCCATCGTACAAAACCGTACAAAATAGCAAATCCCCTCCCCCCTTCGGGATGTACGTACTTTTTGAACGGCTCCTTACTTGTTTTATGGAAAACTCAATAGGAGGTTTAAATTTTCAGGCATAAATTAATTTTAAAATATATGTATCTATATATATACTTTTACAAATAATTCAGAAATTAATTATTTAAATAGACAAGGAAATTTTTACCATAAGAAATAATACAATCCTTACATGTGCAGATCTCTAAAACCTTTAACTTTTGATAATAAAAAAAATAATAATAAAAAACAATAGGCACACTATTTTTACACCTCCAGAATTGCTTGAAAATGTATAAAATATCAGAAAATAATGGTGAACATCGAAAATTTTGATGCCTTTATTATGTGAAATTCAATTAATTAATCCTGAGGTTACGGTTTGACTGTGTTACGGTTTGGACAACCTAGAGAATAGATCGAAAACTTTACTCAGATGCAATGCGATGCACACAACACAGAAAATAAATTGGGCAATGACAAACGTGTGATCAAAATTTTGATTGATTTTAACATTTACTTTTTAGATCTGCGTCTGATTACGGTCTTTCGTAACTGTAACCTCACCGGATGACAGTTTGTGATAAATTCGATCTGCGAATAAAAATATTTATCTATATAATAATGATACAAGTTTGTTTAACTTTAAAAAGCTTTGGAATATCACTAACATAAAACTCGCAGAATTGGATTGTATGCCTTTTTTTTCCAATTTTTGATGGTTACGGTTTGACGTGCCAAAATTTGGCGACAATCTTTAAGTGTTTGCAAACGTCAATATTCATGAAAAATGTCATTCAAGAAAATATGATAGTACAGCTGAGCTACTAAATTATGGTGATTTTCAATTTGTTTTAAACAGAATACATATTGAAAAAAAAATATCTTAAACACTCTAAGCGACACTCATGAAAAGTTGTCAAATGTAGGATTGATGTAAGAAATGATAGCCAAAAGCAAGTTACTCGCGATCAAAACTGAACGTATCTTAAAGTTAGTAATGCATAGTTATTCCTGTAATTTTATTAGAATTAATTTTCGCTTATTATGTTATATATTTATAAGAAAAGTTTGAAGACATATAGGCTAATGATTCCTGAGATTCGCCCACGTATATAAAATACAAACTATCATAACGTTCTAGGACTCAATCTTAATGATTCGAGGTGTCGATCTAAAA
Source organism: Parasteatoda tepidariorum (assembly GCF_043381705.1). NCBI lineage: Eukaryota > Metazoa > Arthropoda > Arachnida > Araneae > Theridiidae > Parasteatoda > Parasteatoda tepidariorum. The sequence continues at coordinate 536,378 of NC_092211.1, forward strand.
TATGCTAATTAATAAGCGTAGACGATAAGTTACGAAACCATACACAAAAACGCACTTTCTTTGAATAATTCAAAGAAATTCCTTTTTTTTCCTTTGAATTCCTTTTTTTCGACGGATTTGGTTTTCTGACCCCAAGAAAATAGGGGGTAGCCACAAACTGGGAAAGAAGCCAGAAAAAAAAATCTTTCCTGCTAATCAAGAGTTGCGATAGCGAATTAAGTTTTTACATCTTCAAAAACAAAATTTTCAAATTAATAGCAGCAAACGATCCGAAAAACATTTTCATTCATCCCAATCAATTGATTGCTTAGAAAATGTTACTTTTCGTAATTTAAAATGACAACTAAATAATTGAATAAAACGATTAGGCCTAATAAACACATTTTTTGGAACATAAATAATTCTTCAGCGATACTTTGAAAGTTAAGTAAATTTTAATATCCGTTTTTATAGGAATTAATTTATGAATGTAGTGTTTTCCTATTCCTTAACATTAACGAAAAAGAACCTTAAACAAAAGATTTTGAAGATTAAGTAAAATAAAATAATTTAACTGAAGAATATAAATTGCCCGATCATTTTCCATGAAAAGTTCTCAAATTATGCATAAATTAGCTCTGAAGTTTAGAGGAGAATAACAACTTAAAAGATTATACACAAAAAGAAATTTATTTCCAACTAATGGAAAAGGAATATTAATGAGCTTAAAGGTAATGATAAAGATAAGGAGAAAAAATAAGAAAGGAGTTTAATGATTCAGATGTCGAGAGAAGATTGATAGAAAAGTTATCAAAATCAGCACATGNATATGGGCAGATCTCTAAAACCTTTAACTTTTGATAATAAAAAAAATAATAATAAAAAACAGTAAGCACACTATTTTTACACCTCCAGAATTGCTTGAAAATGTATAAAATATCAGAAAATAATCGTGAACATCGAAGTTTTTTATGCCCTTATTATGTTAAATTCAATTAATTAATCCTGAGGTTACGGTTTGACTGGGTTACTGTCTGGACAACCTAGAGAATAGATCGAAAACTTGACTCAGATGCAACGCAATGCGATGCACACAACACAGAAAATAAATTAGGCAATGACAAACGTGTGATCAAAATTTTGATTGATTTTAACATTTACTTTTTAGATCTGCGTCTGATTACGGTCTTGACATCGTAACTGTAACCTCACCGAATGACAGTTAGTGATACATTTAATCTGCAAATAAAAATATTTATCTATAATAATGATCCAAGTTTGTTTTACTTTAAATAAGTTTTTGGAATATCACTAACATAAAATTCGCAGAATTGGATCGTATACCTTTTTTTTTCTTCAATTTTCGATGGTTACGGTTTGACGTGCCAAAATTTGGCAACAAACTTTAAGTGTTTGCAAACGTCAATATTCATGAAAAATGTCATTCAAGAAAATATGATAGTACAGCTGAGCTACGAAATTTTGTTTTTAGTGATTTTCAGTTTTTTTTTAAACAGAATACATATTGAATAAAAAAAAGTATGTTAAACACTCTAAGCGACACTCATGAAAAGTTGTCAAATGTAGGATTGAAGTAAGATATGAAAGCCAAAAGCAAGTTACTCGCCATCAAAAGTGTACGTATCTTAAAGTTAGTAATGCATAGTTATTCCTGTAATTTTATTAGAATTAATTTTCGCTTATTATGTTATATATTTATAAGAAAAGTTTGAAAACATATAGGTTAATGATTCCTGAAATTCGACCGCCACGTATATAAAATACAAACTATCATAACGTTCTAGGACTCAATCTTAATGATTCGAGGGTGTCGATCTAAAATATGCTAATTAATTTGTGTAGACGATAAGTTACGAAACCATACACAAAAAAGCACTTTCTTTGAATAATTTAAAGAAATTCCTTTTTTTCCTTTGAATTCCTTTTTTTTTGGGTTTCTGACTCCAAAAATATAGGGGGTAGTCGCAAACTGGGAAAGAATGTCCCCATAGTTTGGACCCCTTATTTTTATTTTTAGCGTATTTCGCCATATATCTCATGAACTTTTTAAGCGAATAGAATATTATTTGAACACAATTATAAAATTCAAGTATTCAAAGATTTCTTAATGAAAAGGAAATCAATTATAGAAAACATTAATTATTTTTTATTATTTCATTTAATAATAGCTGAAAAACATGTGAAGGCATGTGAGGCTGAAAACATGTGAGGCATACAATATTTACATCATTCTTAAGTGTGTAATTTTGCATGGCAAAATACAAAATTTGAGCGAAATCGATAGAATAGTTTCTGAGAAGGGCTCGAAAAAACTCAGAAATTTTACACGTCCCCGAGAGCGGCTTGTCTAACAATGTACCCGTCCTCCTTTGAAACTTACCCGTAGCTTCCAAATAAATAGAAATATAATTTTCTCTTATTTATTACAAACATTTATGTAAATTGCACAATGAATTAGTAGTTAGTAGGATTACAAATACTAGGATCACATTATACAGTAATAAAATAAATACTAGGTTACTAATAGTAACCTGGTATTTCTTTTATGAAATAATTTCTTTCTTTTATGAAATAAAAGGTCAAGTTATCTGACAAAGGTCAAGTTATCTGGACTGTCAATTTACCTGAGGGAACTGCGTTTTTTAAATGAATCAAATATTACGTTTGCCAGTTCAAGCCAATGATTTACAGAGGTTTCTGCACAGAAATCTGTAAGGGGTTAGTACATATATGTTAGTTTTCATTTAGGTAGATGTTCATAATTGCGTTTAACGCTTCTTGTTTAAGACCAGTACGTAATGTGTTTTTTAGTAAGTTCATTGCTGAAAAGCCCCTTTCAACAGCTGCAGTACTCCCAGACAGAGAAAACACCAATTCCACTTGTAAGATAACAAAAATTTAAAATGTATCACGAACGTTAGCGGGAAAAATGGCGGCCCCCGAATTTTAAAGAAATCATACATTTAAAATTCGATTTCTCAAGTATTCAAATGATTTTGCCCAAATTTTGTATTTTGCAATGTAAAGTTACATATTTTAAAATGTCGTAAAAAATTGTAAGCCTTACAATTCAAAAATTTTTCGATTAAAAAAATAAAAAATATTTGCTAATTTATTTTTTATATAATTAATTACTTTTAAATTAATATTTACTTTTACTAATATTTACGAAAAAAATATTTATTTCTTACGTGTTTCTGTTTCTTTCTTATTTGTCTACACATATTAAGAAGCTAGTTGTCAATTTATTATTTTTTATTCCTCTAAACGTGTACAAAATGCTGTTTTAATTGTACATGCTTTTAATACATATTTATTTCATTTATATTTTTTACTTTAGCTTATTTTAATGCTTTTATACTTGTTTTATTTATATTATTTTAATTCATTTCTAAATTTATAGATAAGTACAGCAGTTAAATTGGAAATAATTTATAAACTTATCAAAATTTTTAGTTTTTTAAATTTAATATCTTAAAATTTTATTTTTAAATAAAAAAAATGAAGAGTCTAAAGCAGGGATGGGCAAACTTTTTTGGTCGAGGGGAAAAAATTGAGAAAAAAAAATGTTTGGTAAGCCAAGTAAAAACTTCAAAATTTAAAATTTAAAAAAAAAAAAAATGACGTACAAGTTTTAATTTAAATATTCAATGAGATTGATGAAATTGCGATTTCATTTTTAAAAGTTCCTTATATTGAGGTTCGAAGTGAGATGTGCTTATTTTAAGAAACGAGGCTAAATGCTTGTCTGTTAATCTACTTCTGAAGTAATTTTTTCTGAAATAGTTGTTTTATAATTGAAAACTCTTGTTAACATAAGATTAAGCAAACATAGCACTGATTTTCTAGGCATGAAATACTAAATTTTGGAAACTAGCTTTTGGTAATGATTTGTAAAACTCAAACTTTGACTATTTAGAAACAACTGCTTCAGATGATTGTTAGATTGTCCGCTCGTTGGAGCTTAAAATGCGCAGTCTGCCACATGTGAAGTACAATTCACCTATATTAGATTCCATAAGTCTGCTCCTCGAGAAAGACAAACGCTAGTTGGAGCTGAATCTACGGCTATTCTATAAGGAACGTCTGCTTTCAACATTTTACCAATTGAAGCTGTCTGTGCTAACTATTTACATCAATTTATGTTTTGTAGAACAAAAATAGAGAAACTAAAAAGGTCATCAGTGCTTAGTTAAAAAAGAAAGAACAGAAATAGCTTTAAACAAAGTCGACAAGGAAATGGATATATGTATATTGTTTATATTTGCCACGGATCGGCAAGTTAAAATTCTATCCGAGGGCTGGATAAAACCTTCCGGCGGGCCACAGTTGGCCCGCGGGCCATAGTTTGCCCATCCCTGGTCTAAAGTATTGGAAAATTATTGAATAGTTACGAGCTCCCATGCGTATCATCGACTCGACACTCTATAGCCGCCTAGTGTCCTTATAGGACGATCAACTCCGACGTCATCACGAAGCTTTTCTAAAAGTTTTCTTCGTAGCCTAATAGGCTGTTGCACTGTCTTGCTAAACTGTTAGTTGATACTGTAGATTTGAAATGTCGTAACTTAACGGTTTGTAATTTAGTGTCTCAGTCATATCTTTGCTTACTTCTGTATGATTATATTTGTAGTATGAATAACTGCTGCTTCTCTGAGATTTATAGTTCTAAAGTTGAGATTTCAGCTTGGAATTTCGTAAGTTTTTTCCTACCGAGAATTAATTTCTTATTCATATCAGATATGAATTTCATATGAGAGATGACATGAAATATGAATTTCATTATGTAACTTAAAAACAGAATAGCTGAATTTCAGTTGAAATTAATCATTACAAATTAAAAAAATACTTTCCAAGAAAACTATAAGAATGTATTAATGATCAACACAAATGATACTATTTCAAGTATTTAGGGTGATTCCTTATTGTTGTCTTCCGAATTATATAGATACAGAAATAAATACTATTCTATAAAGAAGAAGAATATTCTATGAGTATTATAGCTCTGCACTTCTGTAATCATATTTATTCATGGGAATGAAATAAGCCATGCGGACTTAAATGACTTGTTCCCTTTAATTTATAATAAATTGAAGACAAACAAAAAATGTATTTTACTTTAATACACACATCTTTAACAGTATGCGATCACGAAATTGGAAGTTATCAGATGCAAGTTTGTTGATAATGGAAAGGAAAAAAGTTTTGAGAAATTGTTCTTCAAATGTTGGGTGCATTCTGTTGATTTGCCAACGTTCTTTGGGTCGTTTTTTAAAGTTTTTATACCTTTTCCTTAGGGAAATTTTGCTTCTTATTTGCTGCTGAAAAAAAAGACGTCATATTCTACCAATGATTCTGATAGAACTAAATGAAAGCCAGAAAGAAATCCTCCCTGCTATTCAAGAGTTGCGATAGCGAATTAACTTTTTACATCTTCAAAAACAAAATTTTCAAATTAATAACAGCAAACGATCCGAAAAACATTTTCATTCATCCCAATCAATTGATTTCTTAGAAAATGTTAGTTTTCGTAATTTTAAATGACAACTAAATAGTTGAATAAAATGATTAGGCCTAATAAACACACTTTTTGGAACATAAATTATTCTTCAGCGATACTTTGAAAGTTAAGTAAATTTTAATATCCGTTTTTATAGGAATTAATTTATGAATGTAGTGTTTTCCTATTTCTTAACATTAGCGAAAAAGAACCTTAAACGAAAGATTTTGAAGATTAAGTAAAATAAAATAATTTAACTAAGGAATATAAATTGCCCGATCATTTTCCATGAAAAGTTCTCAAATTATGCATAAATTAGCTCTGAAGTTTAGAGGAGAATAACAACTTAAAAGATTATACACAAAAAGAAATTTATTTCCAACTAATGGAAAAGGAATATTAATGAGCTTAAAGGTAATGATAAAGATAAGGAGAAAAAATAAGAAAGGAGTTTAATGATTCAGATGTCGAGAGAAGATTGATAGAAAAGTTATCAAAATCAGCACATGAAAATAGTAAATGAAAGGGGAAAAAAAAAGAGTTCATTTAGAGTTTTAAAAATAAAATTTCTTGAATTTAAATGCTTTCCTAAGTATAAAATTATCGCGGTAATGAGGAAATTGCACTAAGTGCTAAAAAAAAATCCTGAAATCAGAAAAAAGTTTAGATTTATAGATTATGTGCCAATAAATTCGAATAGTATGTAGTTTATTTTTAAATCAAATGATCGGTTTCTAAGCTATTCTCCGAAAACGGCTTAACTCTCTTTATATTTAAAAAAAAAAGAAAAAAGAAAAAATCTTGAAAGTTATTGCTATCGCTGTCTTGTGTGTTCGAATTTGCTTTCTATTTTACTTTGCTGTGCAAAAACTATGATTTAGAAACTTGAAATTTCGAAGATGTGTTAAAAATGCAGAAGGAGTACGTTTTTAATAGGGATAGAAGGCACAAGGAGGGAATTAAAAAAATAAAAAATATGTTAACCATTCCTGCAAAAACAGTCTGTTGAGCCTTGGAGGTATCATGGAGGTCAAACCTCCACAATGTCGTGACGAACGTCATAATTGTTGCAATGCGGCCAGCATCGAGCACAGGCCGCCTTCACATCCCATGCAAGTTGCCACTCTTCAATCTGAAGCTAGGTGGGCAACAATTAGTTCGAGGATTATTAACTGTTAAGCCTGTAGTAAAAAATACCACGTGGGCTGCTATGCAGGCACAGAAATGGAACTACAGAGAGTTGAAATTTAGCATGTTGAAACGACCAATTTTGATTATAAGCTTCACACGAGTCTTTTTTTAAAATTTACTTTGTTCGAGAGTTACTGGAATTTTAAGTGCTTTTCTCGCGAATTTTCTGATACTTTTTTTCCCTTTAAGTTAAGTTTTGTTTCGCCGGAAAAAAAAGTTATGACTTAGAAACTGTAAATTACGAAGGTATGTAGATAAATGCACAAGAGGTACAATGGAATCACAAAAATGTAGGACTCTATTATTATGTGGAGAACAATAAACTGTTACATTTGTAGGAAAAAAACCACGGAAACTGATTTACAGTCTTCTGAAATGCACCTACAGATTTGAAATTTGACATACGGAAAAAACTATTTCCATTTATTTCACGCAGGATTTTATCTTATAAAATGCGGTTATGAAATCTTAATAACATCTTATAAAATGAGCTTATGACTACCATTATTCAACTTCGTGGCATTGCAATTTTAAACAAAATCCAGAAGACAAGGGAACTCATGGATCAAATATAGGAAGAAACTTTACTTTCGAGGTTGCCTTTTTGAAGGAACTAACCCGCATTTGCATAGAGAGGAAAACCACGAAAACCTCCTACGGTTAGCCTGACGGCAAGGGGACTCTAACTCATGATCCGTCTACCACTGAGGATATGTTACGTCAGCACTGTGGTTGATGCGAGCCGGGTGCGTATTTCGTTTCGACCATACATCGCTTGGATCGAACCCGGGTCACCGAATTTGAAAGCGAGCGCTCTATCCTTTGAGCCACCACTGCTCGGAGAGCTTTGATTGTCAGCGTTCTCTAGAGCGATAATGTGTTAAAAGATTCGAAATAAATACTATGGAATTTTATAAAAGGAAAACGCTTTAATTACGATATTTACAATAATTTTGTAAGCCTAATGAAAATTCGAATTACAGCATATCTAATCAAAATATACAACTATTGTAGAGTTGAGTTGTAGGCTGCTGATACTTCAACAATAATGTGCAAGACTTGCTCGTTTAGGGAACATTGAACGAATTTCCAAAATAGCATTCATAGAGCGCGGAATCCTTTGAATAATGCATAATACAAGGTTGTTTATCAATTCGAATTTGTGAAATATAGGGCGTGATATGATAGATTGATCTTTATTGATTTTTTGGAAACATCATAAGAATATAATTCTGCAATTCGAATTTTTTAAAAAGTAGTTTAGTACCCATTGGCAAAATAAGGGTTGTTTTGGGTTTAATGGCGTGCGTGCTTACCTTATTTGGACGTCATCACACTTCTCAACTGTCAAGTGTAATAGTAAACAGTGCGCATGCGTCGTAATTGCATGCGTTACTATGGCAACCGCTGCTGCTTGATAATTTTTTTAGAGTTCTTTTTTTTCATTTTTAATTTTGTTATGTATTAAGTTGGTGAGTTTATTTAATTATTGTCTCAAGTTAAAAGTGTAAAATGAACAGAGCAACTTCCATTAACTTCAAAACTATAATATCAAAAATAAAATTCCATAAGTTATAAGAAATCAGGCTAACATAAGCATTAATAAAAAATCGACACAGCAAGATCAAATAAAAAAAAGCAGATGATAATTTTGGAATATCTTGGAGTTGGTTGTTTTTACTTCTTTTTTCTCTTAATTTCCCAAGCGAACATTTTTAATTTCATAGGTAATTATTTTAATGTTCATTTTTGTGAATCACTTATTTATAATTACTATCTTATTGGTGACTTTGTGGGGGATTTATTTATAGACATGTCAACTTTCATCTATCAAAAGGTACCTCAAGATAGAATTGAGTTAACATGTCTTATATACTATTGATTTGGTATTTAATATTTGTAGTGGTAGTTACGCCACATTACTCCCCTTCCAGAATTGTATCTATGATAGAATTCGATGAACAATTAATTACCACTAGTTGATTAATGCTGTTTATTTATTAACTTCAATTTTTGCTCATTATAATTTTTTCTTTCTTTCTTCCAAGCATTTCGCTTGTTATTTTTTTTTTTTTTTTATAACTTTTCGCTATTTTTTCCCATCATTTTTTTTATAGCTTTTCGCTATTATTTTTTTTTTCTAGCATTTCGCTCACTATTATTTATTAACCGGGAGACTTTATTTTCTTCACCAGATTTTTTTTTTTTAAGCAAATCAACGGTTTAATGTGGATTCATCCATCATTATTGACAATTTCTTATCACGTCCGTAGGTCACCAATGTGCGGATTTAATTTTATGAATTTTATTCCTATAAATGGAGAGGACAAACAAAAAACTGCAATAATTACCCCTTTCGGAATCTTTGAATTCAACGTTATGAGTTTCGGCCTCAGAAATGCACCTTCAACGTTTCAACGCTTCATAAATGAAGTTCTGTGTGGACTTGATTTCGTTTTTCCTTATCTAGACGATATATTAGTGGCATCTCGAAACAAAGAAGAGCATCAATCTCATTTAAAACAACNTTTTATTGCATTGAAACTAGAATGGTATAATTTGTATATATGTTACATTAATATCTTGTATATATGTTTTCGTATTATGATGAGTCATTATGTAGTATAATTTTTGAACTGTATATATGCTGTTATATTATCATTATATGACAAATTTGGCATACTTGCCTAGCATCGTAACTTAGTTACTGGTGAGGGAGTATTGTAGGAACATCATATGTCACATGTCTATTCATATTATTTTTATGAGAGTTGCGAATGGCAACAGATCAAAAAATAATAATAAAAAAATGAGTGTTCTAAAAAATGTCTGCTGATCATTTATGCTGTATACCTGTTACGTACAACTTTATATGATATAAATATGAATACTGGAAAGGAAAAGAGTTTTGTGATGTCTTAAGAAATGTATATTGACTGGAATTGATGAAAACCAAAGAACAACGATAAGAAGACAAATCAATTGATGCAGTTTTTGCAACCAATGACAATTTTTGTTCAAAAGTCCATTAAAGAAGAAAAAGAAACCTTTGACTAATGGTTAACCAGTGATTGCAGTAATACAATCACAATTTTCTTCCTTTTGTAAGTATTTTTTTAGCCTGTATTTGTCTTGTTTCAGTTTTTGATGAATATTTTTGTTTCATCAGTTAAAACAATAACAGTAAATTTAAAAAATCTATAACATGCAACAGTATTTAATTTTCTATGGAAAACTATAAATCGCATAATTTTATTGCTTTACCTTTTTTGAGAAAAAAATAAAATCGTTTCAGAAATTGCTGGAAATTCCATTTAACAGCACGGTACACAAAAACATCTTATTGTCAACACAGAAATTGAGTTTTTCTCCGAAAATGCTATTATAAAACGCTCTCTTGCACGATTTGTTATGGAGCTCTGAAACACAGATGAGTAAATGCTCTCTCTGTCTCTCTCTCTCTTCCTGTGATTAGTGGTTTCTATATTAGTGGTTAGTGGTATCCTGGTATTTAAATTATAAAAAAATAATTCTATTAATAATGTCATGTTTGTTATTAAATTTGCTATGTCGTTATCAGATAATGTAAGAGACCAGTCAATTTAACCAAAATTCTGGAAACTGAATAATTCTAATTGATTTAAACTAAAAAATTATTGAGGTAAATTATCCAGTTTAATACGTTTAGAAATATTTCATAATTTTTTTTTGTGCCATAAAAGTAAAAAAAGTAAAAGCAAGTATAAAAAAGTCTAATACGTAATACATATCTACCATAAGTATCATACACAAATTTCAATAATGTAGTATAAAAAATATAAAACATTTATGCTAACAGACATGACATCAGTTTGCCGCCAGTGTAGAAATGGGTTAATCCACAAAATACTAATAACCTTAAAATGCTTGCAATTGTTTTTATACAATTTTAAAGATATAATTTTGAGAATTCAACACAAGTATTAAATACTGGAGTAATATTTTTTACTTTAAAAGAATGTCTAAGAAAAATATTAGGGTTTTATGTTTTGTGAAGCAATACATAAAGCAGATCAATAATGAAACATTGTTTTTTTTATTTTTTTGTTTTTATTTTTTAAAATTTTTTTTCTTATCATTATTATGCTTATATCACATTATAATCAATAAGTTTTTATGACATAGTCGGGAAAGTTCTCAGTTTCGAAAAAAGAGTCCATCCTTTTAGGGGCTCATATCACACAAAAAGAGTCCATCCCTTCAGGGCTCATATCACATAATAGTCAAGAATCGTTCAATATCTTTAGTTCTTATGACACAGTCGGGAAAGTTTTCAGTTTCAAAAAAAGAGTCCACCCTTTTAGGGGCTCATGTCACACAAAAAGAGTCCACCCTTTCAGGGGCTCATATCACACAAAAAGAGTCCACCCTTTCAGGGGCTCATATCACACAAAGAGGAGTCCGCCCTTTCAGGGGCTCATAGCACACTAAAAGAGTCCACCCTTTTAGGGGCTCATATCACACAAAGAGTCCACCCTTTCCGGGGCTCATATCACACAAAGAGTCCTCCCTTTCAGGGGCTCATTTCACACTATAATCACCAGTCCTTCAATAACTTCAAGTTTTTCTGGCACAGTCGGGAAAGTTTTCCATTTCAAATAAAGAGTCCATTTGTTAAGGGGCTCATGTCACTCAAAATCTATGCGTCGAATTCTTCACATTTCTGTTGAAAATGTCCAGAAAGTAGTGAAGTTCAAAGTATGGACAATTTAGTCCTTACAATTATTTGGATCATTTCTCATCTCGGAATCGCCAGTGTCCTTAGGATCACCGGAGAAGGCTACATCCAGATTTTCTGGCTGTAGAAAAGTAAATAATACATTAAAATTGTTGAACATCAATTCACAGATCATATATTACTAATATAATGAAAAAATGGCTTAAATGAAAAAGTTCTTAAGCAAGGCATTGAAAACGAAATGTAACAGCAAATCACATTTTCGTATTTTCTGAATATAGCCTAGTTGTCACAAAAATATAAATCTAAGTACATCTGTGTAAATTTAGAAAGAAATAAAATTCAGTTCGAAGTAGATCTACGTTAATTAAAAAAATTAAATTCAGTTAATAGTAGATTTTTAAAATGCAAAAACTATGTAAGCAAATTCAAAAAAAGTAAAATTTTAAAAACTCAATAGTTTTTGTCTGTATATTTCCAATAGACTCTCTTTACCTATTGGTCTATTTATAGAATAGAAATAGGCACGTTATCATTGCTTTAAAACTTGATTTTTAGTGTTGAGGGAATTGTAAATAGTTGTAAAATTTCAACTAATTTTTCTGAAAATCATTTTGCTAGTGAGGATTGTGGTGTTTTTTGGATAGGGGTGTTTTGCTAGAAAGAATTTTGTGTTGACCCCCCCATAGGTCAGGCTAACAATATTTATGCTATTTCCTCTAAAAAAATCTATATTAAACTTTTAACTGAATTATTAATAAAAGGTTGGCTGAAATGAAATTAATTTCTGTATAAGCCTTATGGAAGAATAAATATTGACATACACTAAAAAAATTCTCAATTGTAATAGAAGAATGTTTTAAAAGTGTACTACTTCACTATACCAAAAAGGCCATTTTGAGTGCATGATTTTGATACATTTGATACTCATTTTGGTTTATTTGATAATTTTTTTGAATTTTATTTTTAACTTTTTTTTTTTGAAAATAGAAATGTCAGCTTTAGATATGTAGTGAAATGTAGTCCAGGTAGTTAAGCTAGATACTGACGAAAAAAGTTTTGTAACTATTTTATCTCTTGACATTTGAAAAACACGTTTTTCTGAATGAAAATGAAAGATTTATGATTAGAAAAGCTACATCCTCTTCTATTGCTTAAAAATTTAACATCATAACCTCAAAATTTATTAAAAAAACTTCTAGACTGCCTAAAATTGACTAGCAGAAAATCTAACTTTTAGTCAGTGTTATCAAGAACTTTCAATTCATTTATATCGATCTGGTATCATTGCGATTTGAAAATGAAAAAAAAAGCCGAAGTTTCTAACATTTAAATCAAACAATCCACACAAGCCTCATTACCATGTTTTGACACTAGTCCCAAGAAGACTTATGTTTTTAATGCCTAATGATACGATTTAAGCTGGCTTAGAGATGGTTGGTTACATGCACGCATATAAGTAGAATAAGAAAATTTTGCCATTATTTATTTGGATTTGTAAAAATAGAATCGAGAAATAAAAATAAATTACTTATAAAATAAGCATTAATGATACAAGCAAGCAATATTAAATTACCTGAGCCAAATTGAGATCCAGGTATTCTGATCCAATTCTACCCACGAAGGGTTTAATCACATCATAGTTATCCAACACAACATCTTTAAAAAAAGATTTGTGGTTGAAGGGCTTTCCCTTCTTTTTTTCAACCACGCCATCCTCCTTCAAATAGCCATACTTTTTGACGCCAGATCTTTTGACGTTGACTCTAAAAGGAAAATTAAAATGACAGAACACGGGTTTAATCATCCGTTTTATCCGATAAAACTATGATTTCACTCCGTCCTATCTAAAATAAATTTTATGCAGAGAGTATAAGAATAATCCAAAGAAAAAAAATTGAAAAAAACATTTAACAACTGAGCCGAGTTTTAAGGATTACTCACTATTCAATATTTTCAAATACCTTATATTATATTTTGTGAATAAAAATAAACCAATAAAAATAGAACAAGAACCAATCACATAACGGTAAATAAAACAAGCGGAAACCCGATGGTGACGTCAGGGAAAGTAAAGACAGCAAAGAATATCATAGTAACCAAAAAAAGGGGCTTCACTAAAATTGAACGAAAATTGAGCTGTAGTGTAGAATCGGAGGCTCCTTGGTTTGGCGATAATTTTCATTCAGTTTTGCTGAAATCACATTTCTTGTTACCACATATACTTCGCAATCTTTGCTTTTAATGACGTCGTTTACGGCTTAACTCAACTTTTGTTAATCTTTATGTGATTTACATATATATTCGTTTATTTGCAAATCGCCAAAAACGATTGCAAACTATTACCAAAAATTGACACTTAATTAAACAGTCCCTGACTTTACACCTTAACCATTGTTATTTCGCTGCTATATTTATAAAAATCAGATACTGCGATAAAAAATAAATTTCATTAATATAATCGTAACTAATTATTTTTGGAGAGTTAATCAGTCAATCGTCAAAAATAATTTTTATAAAAAACATATTTAAATTAAACCATTTTTTATACTTTGCTTTTAGTTGCAAAATAAAGGTAACTCGAAATCCAAATCACAGATGTAATATTTTAGAGCAAAATTATGTTAACTATAATAGGTACTAAACACTCATAAAACATGTACTGTTTAACTTTATAATATTTGTTTATTTTTTATTATTTACTTATTTGACTTTAATTCAAATTAATATATTAAAAAATGCTTAAGTATGAAATAATTTGACTTACATTTGCTTTCTTATCCACTTTTTTACACCAAAAGGCATTTTGAAATATCTCAAAGCACTTAATCAAACCTCTTTTTATAGCAGTTCAATCAAGAATGATACTTTTTTTTGGAACATAACTATTGTAACAATTGATGTTATTTGTTAGCATTGTTAGAATGAGTAAAAACCATCACCATTGTTAACAATTATAAATCGTCAATTGTTTTCTTTTAGTGAATGCATCATTGTTGACATATATTTAATTTTAATTGTTGGGATTGGAAACTGTAAACAGATTCAAATAACGATATTTAGAAGTGTTTTAAAGGAAATTAATTTTAGCTGGAGTTCTGTGCTGGAAGCCAGTAACAGTTAAAATTTAATAGCTATTTTAATAGGGCATGCAATTGTACCGCGATTTCCAATCTAATCTAAGATTAGATTCCACTGAAACCGATTTTCGGTTTTTGGCATGACAATCGTCAAAAACTTACGAAAACATCAAGAACAATCAAAAATTTAAATGTGAATATTAGATAATCCGTTTGAAGTTTTTGATGTTAAATTTAAAATATTAAAGTAATGTAGGTTTGAATATATGCTTATGTTAAAGCAAATATTTAACAGTCATTATTTCAAGTCAGAAATTATAGTTATAAGCAAAAATTTTTTTTCTAAACCCATTTAAATTTTCAGTTAGTAACCAGTGTCCGGTAGACTCTAATAACTTAGTAACGACTTTCTCCTCGAACCTACTGCATCGATTAGCAATGCTGAAAGATCCTATTCATTTAATAGCCACTTTTGGCCCATCTTTTTGCTTGGATTGAATTATATGTTTTTTTTTTAAAAAAAATTCATTATACAAATAATCTAAGTTTATTAGAAGTTAATTCAACAACATGAACAATATAAATATATGAAAATATTTAGTTAAACATACTGACTTGACTTCACCGTCCAAGAAAATTCGATACGCAATACAGAAATATTTTTCCAAAAAAAAAAGAAGATCGGAATTAGTGTCAAATTGCGTATTTTATTTATGTCGCCATATATTTTTGTTGACTCGCCACGTGACTAGTTGTTATTTTCAGATCTACCCACTAGACTTTGTCAAATGACAATATTATTTTTGAATTATTCAGAACTATTGCATTTGGTAATGTAAAGCAGAATAAAAGATTTCGCACTAAAAATAAATTAATTTAATTAATATATAT
>NC_092211.1:551968-565804 GCF_043381705.1 Parasteatoda tepidariorum
AGATATTTAGGTAAGCCCATTCCAACCACAATCAATGCTTGTGTTTTCACACTCACAGTGTTGAAAGGGAGAGAAAGTGATAAGATAATTAGTCTATAATTCGTGCCAAATCTCTCATTCCGGGATCGAAGAACAGGGCGATCATTATCAGCTACTTGTAACTGATTTTTTTAAATCAGATTTTGCCAGTAGGTATTAAAGAGTCCTCTTGCTATCAGGCTAACCGTGAAATGTTTTCGTGGTTTTCCTCTCCATGTAACGCAAATACGGCTTAGTTGTCTTCTTAAATGGATTTAAAATTACAAGGCTACGGAGCTCAACATTAGTAGTCGCAAATACTTAAATATCAACTACAACTACCAACTTATAAATGATTAGAATTACTCACAGATGGATCGAAGCTTTTAGTTAGCAATGAATTTAAGATAGGAGGCCCTACCGTGGCCTATCTTTCGTATTACCAATCACGTGTTCGTGTACGAGGCTGTATTATGGGTCATCCTCCATTCGATTCGTTGGCTTAAAGAAAAAAAAATTACAGATAAAATTTTAATTTATACCGCCCTGTCTAGTCTGCATGCAACTCTAAAGAATATTTAGTCCACTTAATGAAACAAGAATTGACAAGCAATATCGTTTTTCATTGGATAAAAGCACATGCAGGCCATAATGGGTAACGAGGAGGCTGATAAGTTTACCAAATTAGCCTGTAAGAGATCGACAGCCAGCCTGTTTGAAGATCCCAGCAGGAGGACTGCAAGAACTTTGGAACACGAAAAATATATTGCATGGCAGGAGAGATGGAATGGTAATTTTACAAAGGGGTGGCACACCTTCCAGCTCCTCCTGAAAGTTCAGAGCAGGAAAATCACAGGGAATTTCTTTTTAAATCAATTCCTAAATAATCATAGCTGTCATGGACAGCATCAGTCCGTCCAGGCTTTCTGGGAGAGTTTAGTTGTGTCATATGCACATAGTTAAAAATGATCGCATCGCTTCAAGAGTAAGGCACCTAAACTATGGCTTTTTTTTATTTTCTTTGGCGACGGAGATTCAAAAAACAGCTTTGTAGGCTATTAATCGGTATTTCCTACACTAAAGTGTTTTTTTCTTCTTTTTCTGAGATTAAGTTTTTTTCTTCCTAATTTACCATTAGTGTGAAATTCGTTGCGAAAAAAATCTTCTCTGGGAGAGAGTTTAGCAAAGGGGAAGACTGGATACTGGTTTTCGAATATTGCATGTACAATTATATGAAGTATTGTATAAGCAATTGTATAAGTAACTGAAGCTAACAAAAGAAACAATCCAAACATTTCCGTCACTAGAACAGTTAAAAAAATACATAATTCATTATTATTTCTAAAAACAGCTGTACATCGAAAATTAAAAGTGCTAACAATATAAATGATTAAAAAATGTTCGCAACGTAAATGAATTAAAGTCATAAAATGCTTTTGATGTAACTAATCAATACTTTTTGATATCTAAAAGTCGCCATTCATCTTGTCAGATGAGTTTATTCCATTCTGTTGCGTTGTATTTCTCATGTAGTTCTCTTTTGCTTTCCAATAAAGAGTACGTCTGGTTTTACCATGTTCCTAAAACAAATTAAGAATTTTATTCCTTTCCTGTCAATAAAGGTAGGTAGGTACTTTATTTACGTCGCACTAGAGCTGTACAATGGGTTATCGATGACGATCTGGGAAACATCCCCGAGGATAATCCGAAGATCTGCCATCGCAATTTTGATCCTCTGATGAGGGAATGGCTACCTTGCTTTGGTTGGTAGTCCGAATACCTGGACGCAAAGTCGAGCACTTTACGGTAAAACAGTTTAATGAGTACCGATGTCGCTCACCCTCGGTCCCTACGCAGGCTGATCAAAGAGATCACCCACCCGCTTACTGACCGCAGCCAGTGATGCTCGACTTCGGTGTTCTACTGAGAACCGTGTCTTTCTGATCAGTCCACTGCAGGACCCCAGGAGTTCCTACCTCCCGTAATTTAGAGAGGAGATATAATGGCAACGAATTCTAATGTCTGATTAGCTCTTCTTTTTTTTAAAAAAAAATTTAAAATTAGTTTTCTTTGAATTATTAAAATTTTTGTTTCCTTTCAGCTTTTCGAATTTTTTTAAAAATCTTTTTATTTTTAAAATTTATAACAATTTTGCTTGAAAACGGTTTTTCAGCTTATTTTATTCATTTTCAACGCTCATAAAATGATGATAATGTTTATTATTTACATTTTAGATATTTTCAAAATAATTAGTAAACTATTTTTTGAATTTCATATTCACGACTGTTACTGATCTTTACTTACGTAGTCGGGGTTTTTAAAGAGAAGGTTGATCCCTTAGGGTTCCGCAGTCGAAAAAAATTGGAACCGCTAGTTTACATGATATATTTATCATACTAGTGGGATGCGCCCAGTGCTCGCTAACGCTCGCCATCCCCCGAAAATTGCTACGCAATCTTATATGGTTTGCATCGCCAACCAAGCTCGCTACTAACTTAGGTACATAGCAAATGTACAAAAATTCTAAGAATTCAAAACAATCATTTAAATCCATATAACAACTTTTTTTTTTAAAAAACATCTTTTTAGTAAATACTAAGTCATTAAAATAAATTTGAATTCAAATAAATGACATGTAATTCGTTAAACCTATTAGAAATGTGCTATATAATTCATGATATAAATCAAAAATCGTCAAATAAATTCGTAATATATAAATTCGCGAAAAAAAGTGCTTTTGACAAAATACTAAAATAGAGATCTAACGACAAAAACTATTCACTTCTGCCTAGCTTAATAGTATGAGATTGTCGAAGCTGATAGCGTGAATTTCGGAAGAGATCACATTTGGTGAGAATGCTCTATCTGGTTATTTCAGTTTCCGTTTTCAAAAGCGCTATATGTTGAGCCACCTCAGCTAGATTTAGCATTTGACATTTTTAGCGGCAATCATTGGTCAATTTTCCAGCGTTGCCATTCGGGGAGTTGTAATGAGGCTTTTTTTGCCGTCGTGTAAGAGAAATATATATATATAGAGATAGATAATACAAATTTTTGAATAGCACATTCGCAACTGCTAATGAACTTTGTTTACGTACGTCTTTAAAAATGTGAATTTTTTTTTCAATGTTGGACACTTGGGCCTATTTCCCATTGGCCTCAGAAATGCCAGAATATCTACTCTCCTATCGTTACCCGGTGGGCACCTGTGGCTAAGCCGCGAGGGTGGAGTAGCGTTGCCTACGTCATACAGCCACAACCCGTTTTATAGGACGGGTTATATTCACGCAATTCACGCAATGAACAAATTGAATACTTTATAATTATTAAATTTCTCTATTTTAAAATAATCTCAAATCTCGCTGCCGTCGCTCTTTACGGTGTTCAACTTAGCGTTGCATTTAGTTTAGCTGCGCAAAATCTATAAGAACAAGAAGCTTGAAACTATAACGATGTGTCGAAAAATGTTCAAGGAGTACAATGGAATAAGAAAAAATGCAACATTTGAATATCAGCTCAAGAATTATTGACTGTCAAACGTCCAGGAAAAAAATACCATAAGGGTCGCTATGCAAGACGAGCAAAATTATTTTTCGTTTATTTTCCCTTATTGTGTCATACAATCTGTATTTCTTAGTTAAAATATTTTTTTTAAAATTTCAGTCAGATTATTATTCAAATCATTCCGATTATTTTGTCTGATTATTTTTCAAATTCCTGTAATCGTTCAGTTTGTTATGATTAACATATTAACAAAATGCTCTTGCACAAAAAAAATTATAATAATTATATATTTTATTAACAAATTTTCTTTCTTTTTTTATTTTTGAAAAAAATCGACTTTTTATGGGGGAAAAAAACGATGGTGAATAATAATCAACCATGGGGGTTGGTGAACTGGGTGAACAGAGGACAGAGTCTCCTGGTAATTTAAAAAAAATTAATCTAATTAAAAAAATTTACAATTTAAAACAATAAAGCTTGCATAAAAATGAAGGATGGAAGACAAAACAGCTTTTTTAAATTCATACTGCCAGATTTCGCTAACCATCTCTTTCCTCCAATCCTACATTGCTCCAAATAATCCACTGATTTAATTAAAATTCAATTTAGAGTTTCCTTAAATACGGCAAAATGTCCCATTACTTTTCGAATATTCAAATAATCCTGTTCTCGATCTTCCAAAGCATGGAATGACAAATAGAGAAGTCACTGCATTATCGATCGAACATATTTATGAGGGAAGATGTAAGTTATAAACAAATAAGATATTCATTTATGCCTCTCAGAGGTATGTTTTCGAACATATTCCATCCGAAATAGCCGCCTGGAGAACGTAAAGCTGTCGTGGCAGTATTTTTGCTTCTTCTGCGGCGGTCGTTTTAACTTGATAATTTATTAGTTATTTATGCAGCCACCAAAATGTGGCGAAAACATTTTTCTGCCTGAAAAAAGTCATTAAGTGTTTTCATCGGTGAGAGAAAGAAATTCACACAAATGACATACAGGGCACAAGATAAAAAAAAAAGAAAAATAAGAAACGGAGCTCACTGAATAACTTTTGATCTAATGATCGGATATTCACGTACTGGGATTCAATCCAGTCTTAATAATTCGAAAGTGTCATCTCAAATATGCTAATTAATTAGTGCAGACGATATTTTAAGTTATGAAATCAGATCAGACACAAAAACGCACTTTCTCAGAATAACTATATATATCAGGGCCCGCGCGAAGCATTTGCCATCTCGCCAAATGCAATAAAATCGTAAATTTGGTGATAAAATTGTATTTTGGCGAAAATATAGACGAATGATTTTTTTAAGGGGAAAGAAAAATACATCCTCAAAGAAAGCTAATTTCTCCCAATGCTTAATCCAGGGGTTATTTTGTCTTCTAGATTGAGTTTAAAATTACAAGGCTAAGGAGTTGAATATCAAAGTCGTAAACTCAAAATTGGGTCAGCTGGCCCAATAATAGTTTGGCGATTTTTTAACATCTCTCGAAATAAAATAGTATTTATATTTTTCTCTCGTATAATGCATGTGGACCAAAGAAGGGATAGAAAACTAAGGAAAAAAAGAAGCATTAAAATAAAAATATTGATCAACACTATAAAAACCATTAAGTTATAAGAATTTTATTGCAAAAACTGTTGACGGTATTGAAATAAGGACTCAATCAGATTACTTCCTCCTTCTTTAAAAGTGAGTCCGCTTTCAAAGGCAATTAAGGTTAAATATTGCTTTTGACGTTTGGAAATGTCCAACCTTTCGATTCCATTGGGCATCTTAAAGCACTCCTTCAAACTGCGCCTGATGGTACACCTGCTAAGATGCTGTAATGATCTTGGCCCACCTTCTGGGCAGTCTGGACCTCTCACCAATACGTTGTACCATTCCCAGGCTTTAGTTGTTTCCATCAGGCTGTCCAAATTCATCCAAGCGAAAGTTTTCTGGAAGTCATCGAGAGTCAGAAAGGGATCTGGAACCGAACTCCATAGAATGAGAAGAATAATTGCGTAATCAGAAGAGGGGTGCTTCTTTCCGTACAAGTGGCCCATGAAGAGATACAACACTTGGTATGCTCTCAACTGGACCGAATTATAGTCATCTTCTTCACCCAGTTCATCCAGTTGTCGCTGTACTATTTTCTGACTCAATTCATAATCAACGCTGAAAGGGAAAAAAATAATAGCAATGTATATATTAATAACAATGTCTAAAAATCAACATTACAAAAAGACAATTATTTTAATGCTTTGACAGTCACGTATGTAGAAAGATGACTTTCTTCAGCGTATAACAATATACCAGTTTTCCAATGTCATCAGATAGCAGTGTTTCCCAAACTTAAGACTTTTGTGTACCCTTTCTGAATTTTTCGTAAAGCTGTGTACCACTAGGAAAAAAAATTATAGTATTTATTACTATAAGAAATTGCACAAAAGTTATAAATCACAACTGGCTGCTGACACTAATTCTTTTTCTTCTTTAGCACGACAGCCCCTTACAGGCCTTGGCTGCCTCAACCACGCGTAGCCTCCAACGCTTTTTCCAGTTGTTAATCTTTATTACTTTGAGATCTTTAGTACTGTCATCCAGCCATCTAGTTGGAGGTCTTCCTCTGGCCCGAGATCCCAAGGATTTTTAAAGGTTGCGATTCGTACTGCATTGTTTTCTGGACCTCTCCAGATATGGCCAAGCCATCTTAATCTATTGTTTTGGATGACCTGCACTATCTGTGGCTGTCCATAGAGTCTATATAATTCAAAGTTGTATCTGATTCACCAACAGCCTCTTTCCTGTACAGGGCCAAAAATATTTCTAAGGATTTTCCTTTCAAAAACACCAAGAGTACGCTGAATGTCTGCGTTTAGTGTCCATGTTTCAAATAACAATCACTGAGAACTTTATACTCTTGAATGTTTTGTATCTGGATCTAGGAACGTGCATTCTGCTGTCAGTTTTTTTTAAATATATTTTTAAGAAAATCTTCAGCAATTAACATTAAAACATGGCAATATTTATTAAAATATCTTTTAAGCAAAACTTTTTTCTTATAGGAAGACTTAATGCAACTGTCGTTGTAATAAAATAGTGGGTCACTGTATTAGACCCTGGTATAATATTAATCTAACATTCAATATATGCTTTATAAAATATTTAACTTCTTGTACTCATTTGAAATACTTTAAAAAAATTCTAATCAGACAAGTGCAGGTCTCTAAAGAAATTTGAAAGACAATCTTTGTTACATGCCCATAAAATAACAAACAATCACAGAGGGATTGTTTGTACTGTGATTGTTGTGAATGTTGCGTATCTTGACCTAGGAATGTGCATTCTGTTATCAGTTTTTTATAACAATAGGATTTTAAGAACATGTCGTCAATATATAACACTAAAATATGTCGTTATTTATTAAACTAATTAAAATATCTTTAAAGCAAAACTTTGTTCTTATAGAAGGACTTGTTCGTTGCATATCATTTACATTTTTGTTGCAATAATTTTTTTAGAAGGAGGATAAGGAAAAAAATTAATTAAATCTAACATTAAGAACACATTAAATTTTTAATATTAATAATACTGCATAAATTTAAAATTAATATGCAAAAAAAAAAAAATGCTGACAGCAAAATATGATCTAACATTAAGAACACATTAAATTTTTAAGATTAATAATACTGCATGAATTTAAAATTAATATGCAAAAAAAAAAAGCAGCCAACAAAATATATAGCTGATAACACGGATAGGAAAAAATCCATTAGATTTTACGAAATAATATAAATTTCATGATAATTGTCGCATAAATTACTGAATATGTTACACATAGGGATTTTTAGGTATTTTTAGTAATCAAAATAAAAAAAAAACTGCAATATTTTTCAATTATGACTGACATTAAACATACTTGAAATGTTGCTATGTGCTATATTAACTCATAATTTCGAACATAAATAGATATTTAATTCATCAAAGATCAGTAAGAGATTTTTTCAATTAATTTAAAAAGAAAGTTCTGAATAAACATTTTAGAACGAAAAAGGTTTTGAGCTGATTTCTAAAAATTATGTTCATTTCATTTAATAGTAATACTTATTTATATATTCAACCAAGCAAGAAATAATCTGTTCAAAAATTCTATTTCAATAGGGAGTTTTTTTTAGGAATTTTATTCATGTTTAGGGAATTTTCTAAAATGTACAAAGACCGAGATAATTTTAATTAAACCAGCACACCAGGAGAAAATTGCAAAATCCAATAATCTATTGGAAAATCCAGTAAAGTTGGCAGCTATGAATTCCTGATAGGTGTTCCTAAAAACTATATTCCTATTTTCCTAAAAACTATAAAAGTGTTTCTCTCTAACAAATTATTTCTTAAGGAAGTTTTAAATTCAGGTAAAAATAAGTAGATATGGATACGAATTGAAAAAATATTTACTCGTGCAAAAGCTTTTTGCTGTATGCGTTAAATACAATCATGTATGGGCCCCTGATATTCATTAAGTCCTCCAAATTCAGTGACTAACTTGAAACTTGAAAATTATTCATCAAAAAACAGTGAGATAAATTACCGTCTATAAAAGGTTTATTTTGGAACATCAGCACAAAATCCACCCTCATTTCATTGGAAAGTTCTAGAAGAGATTTTAATTCTTCAGGTTTTGCCAAATTGATAAATATTGTGAACAGGGGACGCATGGAATTTTCATTGATGGAGTCAAATGGATAGAAAGAAGCTTTGATTTTTTCGAACGCAGTAATAAGGAATCTATTCTAGAGGTGACAAATATTCCATATTTCTTTGCTTATAGTTAAGGCTTTTATTAAAATTAATATTTAGCTATGGCACAGCGCTTTAGCTTTTTTTTTTCCAATTTCGAGGATTGATAGAGCAGAGAAATGTGATTCTGTTTAAGATCAAGGAAGTTCTGGTGCAGAATGTAAAAGAAGTGGCACAATTCAGTTTTGATATGAAATGATTGATTTGACTAATTGATTCTTCAGGACGTGCACTCCATTAACGATAGTTTCATGGTTACTATTACTTTAAAAGAGTGCAGTCCTTTCTATTGATAGAGGCTATGTGTTTCTACTCAGTGACAATCTTGTTTTTCTGTCACCACAACCACCTCTGTTTTTTTACTTAATGATAAGGAAATATGTTTAAATTCCATATCTGTTGCCTTGTTATCAATCTTATTGTTATAGCAAGCGTTCTTATTGTTTCCTATCCTCCTCGTTTCTTTCCTTTTTTCTTTTTGTTAATATTCAAAAAGTTTATTCACATTTTGCTATCAAAATTTACAAGAATGCATAGCTGCCATTATGGAACGGAAAAAAAATATAGTAGATTTTATGAAGTAATATCAATTTATTGATACTTGTTTCAAAATGTACAAAATATTTCTCACGTAGTGATTTTTAGACATCAAAATATAAAAAATTGCAATATTTTCCAGATTATATACGATCAAAATTAAATGAGCTTGAAGTGTTATGTATTACGTTTACTCTTAACTTTGAATAGCAATAGGTATTTAATTCCTCAGAGATAGTTAACTAATTTTTATAAATGAGACTCGCTTCTTTGTGTATTAGTAACACTTTTTTAAATATTCAATAAAGCAATAATCTGCTCAAAAATTCTATTTCTATAGGGATTTTTTAAGGAAACTAACTCTATTTTAGGGAATTTTCTATGCAAAACTAGGACAACTATTATTAAACCACCAGGAGAAACTTTCAAAAATCCAGTAGTCTTCTGGAAAGTCCAGTAGAGTTGGCAGCTATGATAATGTAATAATTAAAACATTAAAAGAACTTACATTTTTTTTCTTACGTAAATATACATAATTAAAAAATATGCATTTCCCCCCAATATTTTAGTTTTCTAATTTGATCCAAGTATGTAATTACTAAATTAAATTAGAAGCTTCACATTTCAGGAAGGGAAATGTAAGAGAAGCGGAAGCCGGTAGATACTTTAAGTACTTTAATGATTTTAATGATCTAATGCTATTCGAATTTTATGACTTCACGCAGAGATGTCTACTTGGGAAGTATCAAGTGTGACAAAAAATAACCATTGTATGACATCTGTAATTGTATGTAATTGAATGACATTTGTATAGATAAGGGGATACATTTTTAATATTAAGATACTTTGTTCGTAGTTTTATGAAAGTAAAATAGGTCTAGGGGATAATTTTGATTATTTATTGGAAAACTTTTTTTTATTATTGGGGGGAGGGGGGAGTATTTTTTAGAGGGAGATCTTCTTGCAATCAAAATTATTATAGTTTCTACGTATAAATAAAAGAAGCACATTTATGAGCAGTTCTTAAGATGAAATCTCTCGTGAATTTGCTTAGGTGGTAGGCTATTTTTACATTTTTTTGAGTAGAGTGGTTATTTTTTGGACAACTTTTCAGAAGAATACTTTGAATTTTTTTTGGTGGGGGCATTTTTCTTGTCAAGTTTATTACATCTTGAATTCACAATTTCAAAAAACTTAGTGATATAATTTTATAACTTGGTAATTTGATTTGACTAAAACAAGAGTGCCTTATCTTTCTGCTGGGGTAGCTTTTTAATCATTTTTTCATGATGTTAGAGTTATCAGAGAAATTCAACGTCTTATGTATAAAGCCTTTATTTTTTTAAACTGCAGTGACAATTGATGACACAATTGATTCACTGTGCATATATTAGGGATTAATCTCCTTAAATTTAAAGGAAAGTATGTAAGTCCCATACATATGGGGGAGAGGGGGGGTAGAGTGGATAATTTGATTAACTTTATTTATAAGTTAAATTTCTTCTGTGAGATATCGTAGATTGGTAACATTTATGTACACTTTTATGTTCAGTTGCATGATCACTCTGTGCATATTTTAATGGAAATAATAATAAAAGTATTAAAAGATGGTGTTTAGGGTGCGAAGTAACTTTCAAGTTATCTTTTTGCACTTTAAAAAAATATTTTATTTTCAAAATTTTCACAAAAGCTCATATTTTATAATTTTTAATTAGTGGTCGCAAAAGCTATATTTCCTTTGTAGTTAACTTCAACTACTTTCTTTTTTTTTAATGTAGCGACTACAAAGTACTTTTAAAATGTAGTCATTACTTCGCTACTTTTAGACGACAAATTTAACAGAACTTAATTTGAATTATGAATTTGTTATTTTAACTTTCAAACCTTATGCTTTCCTCGACAGTGATTTAAGAAATGCTAGGGAATTATCGAATATTTTTGATTTGAGTGATCAATGTTTTTTTTTTAATATCCTACAAGAAACAAAGTACAGTGCGAAAAACAAAAAAACGGACCACCCTGAATAACTTTGGATCCAAGATCGGATCTTCACGTTCTAGGACTCAATCTTAAGGGTTTGAGGGTGTAACCGCAAATATTAATGCATATGTTAATGTAGGCGTAATATAATTAATGCAGACGATATTTTAAGTTACGAAATCAGAACTAAAGCGTACTTTATAGCTCGACTTTACGTACTTTATATACGAAAGCGAATTAAAGAATATCACTTATGTTTAAAATTCGATTTCTCAGGAACAACTCGACCGATTTCACACCGAGTGAAGTAGATCTTATTAACTCTCGGTCACAGAGGTATTCTCATAGCGTATGTTGACGGGCCTGCAAAGGATTTACGCCAATGAAATTCAATGTTTTTTTTTTTNTTTTTTTTTTTTTTTTTTTTTTTTTTTTTTTGCTTTTGAACTTTGTCTTTTTATTTAACTAACGTTAAAAGTAGTTGACAGGAATGGCTGCAAACTGTATTTTTGCATCGCACTATTTACTACACTACTTCTTTTAAAAAGTAGCGCACTGCAGTCATTTCGCAACTTGTAGCATGCTACTTTCGACCACTGCTTATACTTTGCTCTTTTATTAATTTTCCGCTCGGTCTTGTGCAATTATTCAGCATTTGGCATAAATAAAAAGATGTCGCATTGTCTTTGAGTACATTGACGGGCCGGGGCCAGCAAAGGACTTACACCAAAAAAATTTGAAATTTTTTTTTTGCGTTTGAGTTTTATTTCTTTATTTAACTAACGTTTAAAGTAGTTGCCAAGAAACGCTACAAACTACTGTTTTCTTGTATCGCACTACTCACTACACTACTTCTTTTAAAAAAGTAGCGCACAACAGTAGTTTTGCTGCTTGCAGCACGCTAATTCCGACCACTGTTTTAACTTTGCACTTTAATTAACTTTTGCTCTTATAGTATAATTATTCAACATTAGTGGCATACATAAAAAGATGTCCTCGTGGTTCTAGAGTAAGCACATGGCGGTGGGGTTAGTGTTTAGTGTAGACATGCCATTGGAAGAAATATAAATTTATTACACGTAACACATTTGATGTTATTTATTTTCTTAATTAGAATGATATACATTTACAAATAGTGGTTTCAATCTCATGTTGAAAAATTAGTACCCAGTCTTAATATTAACTCGCCTTAGAAAGGGTTTAAAAAAAACTTAAAGGAATTGTTTTTATCAAGTTTGTTCAAAAAATATAACTCAATATAGATGAATTAATGGAAAAAACAATTTTTATACAGTTATTTATTTATTGCCTTACATTAATCTAAAAGAGCAAACTTTTGAAAAGTCTTTTCTTTTGTGATTTGTTTACATTGCTCCAAGGAGGGAAATATCACTACCGCGTATCAAGCATTCAAACCGTTTCATTATCAATTTAAAACCAAGTTTATTGAAATTGATTCAACTCAAAATTTGTTTCGCTGCTTTCAAGTAAGTAAAATTGAATAATAGTTTTCAAACGCATTTTTTTGCTTTCAGACTGTCTTCCTCAGTATAGTGAAATGCTGTATTACAAACTAGTACTTTAATAAAAATATGCCATTATTTATTTTCCTATGAGATTTAGATTAAAATTAATTGCATTTTGGTTTTAGATATACGTTGCAANACTTTTTAAAAAAAATTTTGTTAAAAATTTCCCCCAATGTTTTATTATTATTTATAAAGCATTTCATAATATTCATTAATTATTCAATATTAATTCTTATTTTTAGGGGGCAATATTTTTGTGATCTGCCTAATTTCATTTCGCCAGCTTATTTAATTTGTTTTTAGAAAAATATCTATTTGATGTTTTCCGGATGGACCTTTTTTTATGTCGACGATGTTTTTCGTTCTATGAATCTCATCCGAAGAATAATAACATAGCAAAAAGACAAGACAGTTCAAAGCAAATTATTAGAGTTGTGGTGGCTTAGGGGATAGAGCGCTCGCCTCCCAAT
Source organism: Parasteatoda tepidariorum (assembly GCF_043381705.1). Taxonomy (NCBI): domain Eukaryota; kingdom Metazoa; phylum Arthropoda; class Arachnida; order Araneae; family Theridiidae; genus Parasteatoda; species Parasteatoda tepidariorum. The sequence goes on from NC_092211.1 coordinate 564,797, forward strand.
AACGTGAACCGGGTTCGAATACCTAATACTTGATCCAATAGTTTTCTTGCTTTTTGGATTGGGTTCAAAATTACAAGGCTAAGAAGTTGAAAATTAGTACTCATAAACCCAAAATTGGGTCGGCTTTTAAACAACAGTTAATAAAAGCAAAATATTAAACTTCTTCTTTGCTATGCGGAAATAAGAAATAAAATTAGTATGCACTGAATTTATTAATTAATAAGTCGTATCTATTGAGTTCGACTGAGCAGGGCGCCGAAAAAAAATGAACCACCCTGAATAACTTTTGATCTAATGATCGGATCTTCATCTTCTCAATCTTGATTGTTTGAGGGGGTGATCTCAGATATGCTAATTTATTAGTGCAGACGATATTTTAAGTCGAAATCCGACATAAAATCTTAATTTCACTGAATATTTTCCCTACGGATTCGTATTTCTGACCCTCAAAATATAAAGGGTAGCCGGAATCTGGTAAATATGATCCATTAAGTTTGGTTCGGAGAGCCTTTTAAAGCTTGAAACCCCTACTGTTAATTTATTTTTTTGCGTATTTCGCTATATCTCGAGAACTTCTTCGGCGAATTTAAAATTTTTTTTTGCAAAATTTGTTTACCTAAAGAAAAATCAAAGCAAAAAATAAAATTTAGTGTATACTTGCTATTTTTTATTGTAAGGTATATAATTTTTCTGTTGTTCAAAACCTATTGTAAAATAAATTAATAAAATAGCATCTGCGTTAATGATAATTTGGCGATTTTTTGACATTTCCCGAAATAAAATAGTATTTACATTTTTCTCGTATGCATGTGTACAGAAAAAAGGCTAGAAAAATAAGGAAAAAAAAGCATTGAAATAAAAATATTGATCACCACTATAAAAGCTACGAAGTTATAAGAATTTTATTGCAAAAACTGTTGGCGGTATTGAAATAAAGTCTCAATCATATTATTTTCTTCTCCATTAAGAGTGAGTCCACTTTTAAAGTCTCCCAAGGTTAAATATTGC
>NC_092211.1:566304-579451 GCF_043381705.1 Parasteatoda tepidariorum
TTTGAGTTGAATCAGTTTTAATAACCTTACTTCTAATTTAATGATGAAACGGTTTGAATGCATGACACGCGGAAGTGCGTGGCTTAGTGATATTTCCCTCAATAGAGCGTGTAAACAAACTACAAAAGAGAAGGCTTTTTAAAAGTTTGCTCTTTTAGATTAATGTAAGACAAAAAGTAAATATCTATAAAAAAATTGATATTTTTCATCTATATTGAGTTCATAAAGTTAATCAAAATGTCGACTCCAGCCACCTTCTCCTCTATATGTAAGGGACTTTAGTACTTTCCTTCAAATTTAAGGAGTTTAAACCCTAATGTATACATAATGCATCAATTTCGGTAGACGGAAAAAAAGGTCCCTGGAAAAAAAGGTCCAGGTAAAAAAGGTACCTCCATAGGGAAAATCTGTAGGGATATTTCCACTCGCTTTCTGGGCAGCATGAATGCTTCTCACTGTTTCAATGAATATTCTTTTCATCTGCAAGAATTCAGATTAGATCATTCAGGTAAGGAGAAGGGTAAGGGCTGGTTGCATTACGCTTTTTTTTTTTAAATTTTATTTCATTTATTTATTCTTCTTTGATTATTTTTTAAAGCGGCAAGATACTATTTAAATTTTTCAATAATGTTTTACGTTTTTTTTGTAAATTTTTTAAGTGAAAAATGTGTCATTTTCTATTTTAAATTATATTTTGTGAAGGAGTTGCTAATGTGAGGCTTAAAGTAACCAATCGGGGAGGATTTATGTGTTGGATGTTTATTGACTTTGAAAACGCGCGACGCACGAAAAAAAAAAAAAAAACATGCACGGAACAGCAAAAAGAGCTTCAATCTAATCTTCTCACTTCAAATACTTTCCCCTACAGAATTTTCCCTATACAGGTACCTTTTTTACCGGGACCTTTATTTCCGTACCTTTTTTTCCGGGACCTTTTTTCCGTACCTTTTTTCCGGTACCTTTTTTTCCTAGAATCATCAATTTCATCTTCTGTAATAGTAGAATTGTTATCGATTGTGACTGCAGGTCTCGAAATATATAGGCTTTATACATAAAATGTTGAATTTCTCTGATAACTCTAACATCATAATAAAAATGATTAAAACAGGGACCCCAGCAAAAAAGATAAGATATAAGGGACTAAATGATTTTACATTTCTACGAGAGGCCTCTAAAAAACTTAAAAACTTCTATTTTAGTAAAACCAAATCACTAAGTTATGAAGTTATGTCACTTAGTTTTTTGACATTATGAATTCAAGCTGTAATAAATTTGACAAAAAAATAACTCTCACAAAAATTAAAATTCGAAGTTCTTTAAAAGTTTTCAAAAAAATAATAATAATAATTATGATAAACTCTCTACTTCAAAAGTTTTAAAAATCAACCAACCACCTAAACAAATTCAGGTCCTATTCAGTTTTAAAAACTGATCATAAATGTGCTTCTTTTATTTACACGTTCAAAATATAAGTTTGATTTCAAAAATATCTCCTTCTAAAAAAGACTTCCCTGCCCCAATTATAAAAGTTTTCCGCTAAATAAATCTAATCAAAATTATCCCTTAAACCTATTTTACTTTATTAAAATTGCAAAACAAAGTATCTAAATGTTAAAAATGTAAACTAATTCACGTCCTATTCAATCTAACAAAATTGGTCATAAATGAGTTTCTTTTACTTATAAGATGAAATATATATTAATTATGATTGCAAAAATATCTTCTTCATAAAAAGACTTCACTCCCCCAATTTTAAAAATTTTTCCTGATAAATTATAAAAATTATCCCCTAAACCTATTTTACTTTCGGAGGACTGCAAAACAAAGTATACAAATATTAAGGTATCACCTTTCACACGAAAATGTCTAATTGTGATTTACCATACTTGATACCTCCCCATCTCTGCGTGACGTCACAAAGTACGAATAGTATTAAATCATTACCTTTTAAAATCATTATTAAGGAATCTGCTTCTCTTACATTTTCCTTCTTAAAATGTGAGGCTTTCAACTTAACTCAGTAATTACATACTTGAAGCAAATTAGAGAATTAATTTCTTTAGTGTTAAAAAACAGATTCAAAAAGAAAAATGAATATTTTTTTGATTAGATATGTTCCCATAATATATTTTAAACTTTTATTTTCTTATAATGTTTTATTTATTATTTTCTTATAAATTTTGATAACAAAAAGTAAATGAAGATTTTGAATCGTAACAAAACTATAAAAAAGGAAACGAGAGGGATAGGGAACAATAAGAACATGTGCTAGAACAAAAAAATTGCTAACAGGGCAGCAGCAACGGCATTTCAATCTACTTCTTTATCATTAAGTAGATGCATAGAGGTGGTCACAAAAAGAAGGATGGTCACTGGGTAGAAACACATGATCTCTATGAATAGAAAGGATTGCACTCTTTTACAGTAATAGTAACCGTATGTAACTATTGTTAGTGCATTGCACATCCTGGTGAATCATTCAGTCAAATCAATCATTTCATGTCAAAACCAAATTGTGCCATTTCTTTTACATTCTGCACCTGAACTTACTTGAGCTACCAGAGCTATCATTCCTTTAAATTGGAAAGAAAAGCTGATAACCAACCTACAGCGCTGTGCCGTAGCTTAATATTAATTTTTGTAAAAGCATAACTATGGAATATTTGTCGCCTCAAGAATACAGATTCTTTATTACTGCATGCTCGAAAATCAAAATTTCGTTTGGTCCATTTTGCTCCATCGAAGAACAATTCATGCGTCACCTGTTCAACGTATTTATCAATTTGAAAAATCCCGAGGAATTGAAATCTCTTCTGGAACTTTCTAATGAAATGAGGGTTGATTTTTTAAGGATGTTCAAAGATAAACCTTTTATGGACGGTGATTTATCTCACTGCTGTTTGATGAATAACCCTACGAGTTTCAAGTTAATCACGGATTTTGGAAGACTTAATGAATATCAGAGGCGCATGGGTGGATTGTATTTATTGCATACAGCGAAGTTTTTGCAAGAGTAAGTATTTTTCCATTCTTATCCATGTCTACTTATTTTTACCTGAATTTAAANACAGGAAACAATAAGAACATGTGCTAGAACAAAAAGATTGCTAACAGAGCAGCAGCAATGGCATTTCAATCTATTTCTTTATCATTAAGTAGATTCATAGAGGTGGTCACAAAACGAAGGATGGTCACTGGGTAGAAACACATCATCTCTATGAATAGAAAGGATTGCACTCTTTTACAGTAATAGTAACCGTATGTAACTATTGTTAGTGCATTGCACATCCTGATGAATCATTCAGTCAAATCAATCATTTCATGTCAAAACCAAATTGTGCCATTTCTTTTACATTCTGCACCTGAACTTACTTGAGCTACCAGAGCTATCATTCCTTTAAATTGGAAAGAAAAGCTGATAACCAACCTACAGCGCTGTGCCGTAGCTTAATATTAATTTTTGTAAAAGCATAACTATGGAATATTTGTCGCCTCAAGAATACAGATTCTTTATTACTGCATGCTCGAAAATCAAAATTTCGTTTGGTCCATTTTGCTCCATCGAAGAACAATTCATGCGTCACCTGTTCAACGTATTTATCAATTTGAAAAATCCCGAGGAATTGAAATCTCTTCTGGAACTTTCTAATGAAATGAGGGTTGATTTTTTAAGGATGTTCAAAGATAAACCTTTTATGGACGGTGATTTATCTCACTGCTGTTTGATGAATAATCCTACAAGTTTCAAGTTAATCACGGATTTTGGAAGACTTAATGAATATCAGAGGCGCATGGGTGGATTGTATTTATTGCACACAGCGAAGTTTTTGCAAGAGTAAGTATTTTTCCATTCTTATCCATGTCTACTTATTTTTACCTAAATTTAAAACTTTCCTAAACAATAACTTGTTTGAAAGGAGAACTATTGTAAGAAAATTAATTTAATCACTAATCAGGAATACATAGCTGCTAATTTTACTTGATTTTGCCAGTTCCTCTTGGTGTACTGGTTTAATAAAAAATTTTCTTGTTTTTGTACATTTTAAAAAATTCCTTAAAATTGAGTAAGTTTCCTAAAAAAATTACTAATGAAATATAATTTTTGAATAGAAGATTGCTTGCTTGCTTGAATATGTAAATAAGTATTACTAATACATAATGAAAAGAATCTCATTTATAAAAATCAGTTTAAAACTTTTCTTGCTCTAAAATGCTCAGTTTATTTTTATTCAGGGCTCTCTTTTTAAATTTATTAGAAAAATCTTTTACTTATCTTTGATGAATTAGATGCCTATTTATGTACGAAATTATGAATAAACACAATACATAGTTACATTTCAAGTATGTTTAATGTCAATCATAACTGAAAAGTGTTGCACTTTTACTATTTTGATGACTATAAAAATCCCTAAAATTCCCTATGTGTAACATATTTAGAACATTAGGCAACAATTATCAGGAAATTTATCCTATTTCTTGTAACCTACTGAATATTTTCCTTTCCATGTTGACAGCTGTGGGTTTTTTTTTTTTGTAGATTAATTTAAAATTCATACAGTATTATTAATTTCAAAAATTTAATCTGTTCTAAAGAAAATTAGATCCAATTTATTAATTTTTCTTCTTATTCTCTTTTCAAAAAAATTATTTCATAAACAAAAATATAAGTGATATGTGAATCAAACAATTCTTCCAATAAGAGCAAAATTTAAGCTATAAAATATTTCAATTATTTTCGTCATATTTTAGTGCTGAATACTGAAAAAAATGCTTTTAAAGATCAATTTAAAAACAGAAATTATCAACATAAAGCACATTCTTAGGTCCAGATCTGCAGCATTCACATGTATAAAGTTTTTTGGACATTTAACTAAGATAATATTTATTTCTAAGATGATATTATTTAATGATATTTATGTAAGTTGTTTTCTCTATATTTTTTTAGAATAATTTAAAGTCATTAAATATATTTCATTCAATTTATACTTGAAATTTTTTACATATTTTAAAAGTATATAACATAATTTCCCAATGTCATTAGGTTTTTCAAAATTTTTTTTAAAATATTCATTAGTCTTTTTCGCTATCTAGCTATCCAATTTTGTTTCGAATAGCTATAATTCGAAAAATAATATTACATTGTTAAGTTAAAAAAAATTATAATAACCATGTATAACATACAATATACTCTAATATACAATACACTCTAATATACAATAAATGTTAGGTTATAATTTTAGAATTAACAATGTGTTTAGATTATACTTCGTTAAATAAGAAACATATTTAAATATGGCACGCTGGAAGATATATATACATATATTTTAATTTGTGTAAATATATATATATTTCCTTTTATGTAAACTTAATTTTTATCTTAGACTAAATCAGATGACTTGTTAAAATTAAAAGTCATTTTAAAATGAAAATTAATTCCTTCATTTGTTTTAATTTTTTTCATCCCTTGTCCTTTATCATGAAAATTGAATTAATTTTTCTCCTTGGAATAAAGCAGAAAAATCTGAAGACTTGTTAAAATTCAAAGTCATTTTAAAATAAAATTCAGTTTGAGAAATCAATCTCTTTTACGTCCTTCCTTTGTTTTATTTTTTTTATACCTTGTGCTTTATCTTTAAAATTAAATTAATATCATAAAGTTAATTTTAATTTTTTGTATACTGAAAATTTATATTCATGATTAAATTCAAATCTATGTCAGAATCAATATGTAAATCACAAATTATTCCTGATTCAATATGTTTTTGCGGAGCGAAAAACCATTTCATGTCATTATGATTAAAATGCATCTATAAAATGTCTTGCTCATCATTAACGAATTTAAAGGAGTAAAATTACAAATGTAATTAAATGTTAATGCACTTTTTTCTTTTTAATTTGTTTTCGGTTGATAAATCATTTTTTGTTAACTAATTTGTTGGTGTAATAGTTAAATCATAGTCATAAACAACGGAAATAATTTATATAATTACAATTAGTTAATTACAATATAAATAATGCAACTCATTTTAAAATATTAGATCGGACGAAGTTTATGACTTTGCATTCAGAACATATCCTTAAAAAGGATAACCCTATAGCCTTTGTAACTCTGTGAGGGTCATCTTGACCATCATTTAGTAGCAAGTGTTCCTTTGTAACACTCCTTACAATGCCCTTTGTTCATTTTTGGGGGAATAAGTTCGTGGCGAACCGTACCAGTCATCCTCTGTAACTCTGTGGGGGAAACATTTTGAGCTTGTTAGGTGAGTCATCTTGACCATCATTTAGTAGCAGGTATTCCTTTGTAACACTCCTTACAATGCCTTTTGTTCATTTTTGGGGGAATAAGTTTGTGGCGAACAGTACCCGTCATCTTATATCGAATGTATATTGCAACCCCAGATGGAAATCAGCATGAAGTCCGCTATGCATTCAATAGGTTAAAAAGATACATACACAACTTATGGAAATTTCTTATGGAAGGGAATACTTATATCACTCATACTTTTATTGTATGAAAATTCTATTCACTCTTTTTTTTGTCCACTTGGGTGAGTTTTTTTACTAACAGGCAAAAATTGAAAGACTGTTTTAAAGTTGCACCTTTTCGTTTAAATTACTCTAGTATTTTCATAAAATTGAACCTCGCGCTATAACATCCGTTTTCCCTTGCGTAGAGGGGGTTGTTTTAAAGAGCGTCGATTGTATTTTATCAGGAATATTGAGAATTACAAAATGAATAGTCAAATGTTTCATCAGAAATACACTGTGAATTAATCAACAGATCTTTTCATGATCTATTATTCAGTATGCATTTCATGAAAATAAATACTTATCTTGTAACTTTTAATAGTTTATAGCCATTTTTGGTGACCAAAAGAATACAGTACAATTAATGTCTTTTTTTTTTCTTATTTCGCCTTACTACCCGCCCTTCTGGCTTTTAACTTTACGTCATTACATATTGTCACAAGAGTCAGGATTTGCACCAATCACAATCTTAATTCTCATAAATAGCGTAGTTTCGTAATTTAACTAATGGCCCTAATGTTCTTATTATAATTTTTTGCCATAACGGTACTGACATCTCTTTTTGATCTGCTACAAATTATAACGTGCTTCGATTGGAACTTTCCCTATTATTATTTGTTACGTTTATCAGAGACATTGGAGTGTTCTGTAAAAGCTGTTCGTAATTTTTGCAGTGGCCGAATTTATAATTCATTCCAAAACTGATGTCAAAAAAAATTTCGCTCGTTAAAGGTTAGAAATTAATATTTCAGAGAGGAATAAACAAAATGGATTATCTTAATCTAACGAATAGCTGCAGAAGAAGGAGAGGCTAAAAATTTCTGTTTGATCGTAAGCGAATGTTGAGTGGAGTTAAAAGGGGATCATTGAAATCACCTTCAGGTCGCATCAGGAAATCAAACTAGTCTGAACGTTAATTATTTTACTTCCTTGACTAGTGATAAAACAGCGTGTGATGTCGCATTTTACTTCCCAACTTAAAGAATTATTTTAAATGTCTCATTTGCTTTGTTCTGAATTAGAATTCAGCAAAAATATTTATCTCTCTTTTTTATGATACATATTATATATTTTTATAATTCTTGCAAAAGTGTGATAAAAGTATACTACGTTTATTAGGATTCTGAAGGAGAAAGAATAGACAGATCTTTGAAATCTGATCAATCACAATTGATGTAAGTAAAAGCAAAGAGAGGATTAAAATAATATAAAAACTTTTATTTGAAAATGAAGCTGAAATGCGAATGCTGTCCAGCTTCGCTAGGCAATTGGATACTTGCAACAAAGACAGATAAGCTGTAGTTCTAATGATTGGATTTTCATGTACTGAGTGTCAATCGTAATAGTTCCTGGAGGTGACCTCAGATATGTAAATTATTTAGTGCTAACTATTAATTAAGTTACGAAATCGGACACAAAAACGTTCTTTATCTGAAAAAAACATTTTTTTAAAATATATTTAGATTCTTAACCTTCAAAATATAGAGGGTAACAGCTATCTGTGAAACATGGTCCCCATAGTTGGGTCAGGCAGGAGAACGATCCAAAGTTCGGACACCTTAATGTTAATTTCACTTTTTCTGAAAAAAACGTACTTTTTCTACTTTTACTTACGTACGTACTTTAACGTACTTTTCTGAAAACAACACTTTTTTTAATATATTTGAATTCCTAACCTTCAAAATATAGGGGGTAACAGCTATCTGTGAAATATGGTTCCCATAGTTTGGTCAGGAGAACAATCCAAAGCTCGGACACCTTAATGTTAATTTCACTTTTTGCATTTTTAGTCATATTTTTAAAACTTATTGTGCAATTCAAGAAAAAATGCCCTCACTTATAAAACCCGCTTACCCAAAGATAATTTCATGTTAAAATATTTTTAATGATTATTTTTTATTATTTAATTTAATTGTGGATGAAAACACTTTAAATTGCAAGGTACAATTTTTTTATAACACATAATCTACGTATTTTTCTATTGCAAAATCTAAAGTTTCAACAGTTTTTATTTGGTAGAAGTGGAGAAAAATTAAAATTAATTATTTAAAAAAAATAGTTTGGTGACAATGAAGAGATATTTAAATGGAGTGATTAATCTTTAAAAGTGGTTAAGTTACGAGGAATCAGACTTACGTGCTCGTAAAGCAAAATTTCATTCATATTTCTTTCAAAACCGATTGCTAATCTCTTTTTAAAATTATAAAATACGATGTTTCTTTTTTAGTCTACTAAAAATTTATTCGTAATTTAATAAAAAGACTTGTATAAAACATTTATTGAATAAGAACATTATATTAACGAATGTTGAATTTTATAACAGCATGTTTCTTATAGAATGTGTTTATACATAAGCTTTTTTTTAACTTTATTTGTTAGTTTGTTCTTTAAATAATTGATAAAATTTCAATAATATACAAATGTAAGCATAGATTTAGAATAATATATTTATCAATTTCTTCAATATATATTGTAAAATCATTAATACGAATACGAGGTCAACTTTTTTAAGCACCTTAAAATTTCTCAACGTCTTTTATATCGTTCTAATCTTACTATTATTCTTTTCCAACTATTTAATTACATTTTTTAAATATTTCTCAAAATCTTATTCTTTACGCTACCAAGTACATTATTTTTCCATTAATATACTAATCAATTGCTTTAATACTTTAATTTATGTTTTTCTTTAAAATAAAATTCCTTTTTATATTATTATTGTGTTTTTATTGAAAGAAAACTCAGAATTATTGCCAGCTAGCTGAGAATTAAATCTTGATACGAATTTAAAAATATTCTGTTGATCACACAAAATTAGTCGATGCAAAACAGCTGACTATTTACTAAGCATACTACTGTTTTCGAAAAATGTTTCTTATTTATTTGAATAATGAAAAGTTATAGCGTATGTGTGCACAGCCAAAAAAATTTTCCTTGCTTTGTTTTTTAAATGAACAAAAAAAACTATGGATATAAAATTTTATTTTGACGTTCGAAGTTATTCCTGCTTACTAACTTTAGGAAAGTTGCCCTTTTCTTTTAAAAAGTTGTTATTATTATTTCTCAACTTAAGCACAATTAAAAAAAATATTGCTATATCAGGAAAACGCTCGATTTGCTTTGTTTTGTTAAACAGTTACTAAAAGGAAATATTGTAAATGGATTCCAAACTTGTGCTATTTTTGGAATTATCATCTCAAAAATTGTTCTTTTTCTACCATTATGATTTTTTTCTAATTAAATAACCAATAAGAATAGTTTTAACGCACGTTTTAAAGAAATTATAAGTGTATATACATTGGTCTAATATTTCGTAATAAGGAAACAAGAATATTAATGATCATTAATAATTGTTTCATTAAACCAAACTAGTCATATAAAGCAAAAACCATGGCCCTAGTAAGCAGCCAAAAACAAAATTATTATGAATTATAATATTTTAACATTTTTTTTAAATTCTGTAACCATGCTATTTAAACTCAATATGCTATTCAAACTGCAATATGTTTTTGTTTGAATCAAAATATTGACATTTTTTTATATTTTTCACAGTTAACATACATCAACAAAATTAAAGAATCTTTCTAAATATTTGAAAAAATTTTTACAAACAGCGAATCTCTAAGGATACTTCAGTGAATCTTTAAAAAATAATTTAGCACAATTTACGAGTTAGTTTATTCTCTACATACCCCCCCTATATATATTATATCAAAATGATTTTAAAATACCACTTAGCATTTACTAAGTTTTTCCAATTTCATTGAAAAGAAATACCGTGAATTTTATAAAACCTTCTGATTGTACATCAGAATCGCTATCTTTATTAGGCCCTCAAAATTTTTTGCAGGATTTTTTTCTTCTTCTTCTTTCCCTTATCTAAAAGAGTCTGAGGATTAAAATCAATTATCCCTACAACTCTTCATACATTTATAATAACTTATATAAACTTGGTTTTAGAACAAAATTTTCATACAGATAACGTTAAAACAGCTTTAAAAAATGTCAGATAATCAATTCAACGTTAAGGTTCTAAAATCTTGGAAAATCATAACTAATTGCGAAAGGAAGAAAATTGTGGTTGTATCACTGCAATCACTGGTTACCCATTGGTCAAATATTTTTTTTTCTTCCTTAATAGACTTTTATGAACGAAAAAAACATCTAGTCAGTGGTAACAAAAACTGCATCAATTGATTTGTCCTCTAATCGTTGTTCTTTGATTTTTAATTCCAGCTTAATATACGTTTCTTAAAACGTAACAAAATAAAAACTTAGCTTGGAAAACAATCAACTCCATGAAATTCCAAAATTATCGTCTGCTTTTTTATTTGATTTTGCTCTGACTATTTTTTATTAATGCTTATGTTAGCCTTATTTTTTATGACATGTGGAATTCTATTTTTGTAATTATGGTTTTTACGTTGATAGAAGTTGTTCAAAATGTTGTGAAAAAAAATTATTTTCAAAAAATCAAACAGCGGTCGCTATAGCAACACATGCAAGGACGACGCGTGCGCACTATTTACTACTACTCTTGAACACAGTTGAAAAGTCCATATAAGGTGCCCACGCCATCAAGTCCAAAACAACACCCATTTTGACAATGGGTACCAATTTATTAACCGATTCAAATTTTATTTTAAAGGGATTTAAAAGAAAACTCTGTTTTCTTTGACCAGAAAGCCGATCCAAAAATTCTCCTCTTGGTTGCTTAGCAATAGAGACACTCGATGTTTTGCAGTCTTGTCATTCATTTAGTTTCAATTGATTTCAATTGTTTCACTTTTTATGGTGAGGAAATTTGACATTTTTTTAAACTTTTGTCATTTATATAAATCTTTATTGATACCCAATTTTTTCGAAATTTTGTCTACCCCACCCCCCTTCACTATTTCAAGGGTCAGGATTCCAAATATGTAAAAAAAATGTATGTTTTTTCAGAGAAAGTAGGTTTACGTGGCTGATTTCGTAACTTAATTAATAGTTAGCATAGTTGAGGTCACCCCTAGAAACCATTATGATTGTCACTTAGTTCGTGAAAATTCGATCATTAGAACAAAAGTTATTCAGGGTGATAATATTTGGATATTTTATCATGCTGAAACCATTTTTGGATAGAACCTAATTGGTTAAACCACCCGTGACGCAGCTTGCAAGTGTCCATTTAAAATTTTCTTTTCTAACTTCCTTATTGTCCCACCGACCTTATTACTAAAGCTCCTGGGGTACTTTTTCCCTCATTAGATTCTTCATAAATTACTACTATTCATCTCAACAGAATCTGTGCTTGTTTCTCACAGTCAATATTGGGTTAAAACCTGTCCCAGAAATCATCTTTCAGTAATAAATCAGAAAATTTTATACTGAAAGATGATTACTGAAATCAGACGATCGTCTGATTTCTGTATTAAATCAGACGATTTCATCTGATTTTCAGTATTAAATCAGCCGATTTCATCTGATTTTCAGTATTAAATCAGATGACGATTCAGAAAATGCTATTCTCATAGTTATAAGATAAAATGACAACAATGAAAATCCAAATGCAATACAAATAAACACAAAATGTCCTTTCATCCATCTTTCGGTATTAAAAAAAATATCGCTATTTTTTTAACCTCTCTTATGGGTGGATGATTGTGAAAGAATATTTTGACCCAAAGCACCTTTCCCGTATCTGATAACACTGGAAAACTAATTTTGCAATTCACAGAAGAAAATAATCTTACTGCATATATGACTGTCATAGCGTTAAAAGGATTCTCTTTTTATGATGTTGATTCTTAGACATTATTGTTATTGATTTAGTTATTATAACTCATTTTTTCTTTTCAGCTTTGATTATGAATTGAGTCATAAAATTGTACGGCAACAACTGAATGAACTAGCAGAAGAAGATGACAATATCCCGGTCCAGTTGAGAGCATACCAAGTACTGTGTCTCTACATGGGCTTCTTGTACGGAAAGAAGCACCCCTCTTTTGATTACGCAATTATTCTTCTCATTCTATGGAGTTCCATTCCGGATCCCTTTCTGACCTTCGATGACTTCGAGAAAAGCTTCGCTTGGATGGATTTAGACACCCTGATGAAAACAACTAAAGCCTGGGAATGGTACTACGTATTGGTGAGAGGTCCAGACAGCCAAGAGGATGGGCCAAGATCATTACAGCATCTCGCCAGGTGTACCATTAGGCACAGTTTGAAGGAGTGCTTTCAGCTGCCCAACGGAATCGAAAGGTTGGACATTCCCAAGCGTCTAAAGCAATATTTAACCTTGGGAGACTTTAAAAGTGGACTCACTCTTAATGGAGAAGAAAATAATATGATTGAGACTTTATTTCAATACCGCCAACAGTTTTTGCAATAAAATTCTTATAACTTCGTAGCTTTTATAGTGTTGATCAATATTTTTATTTCAATGCTTTATTTTCCTTATTTTTCTAGCCTTTTTTCTGTACACATGCATCATACGAGAAAAATGTAAATACTATTTTATTTCGGGAGATGTCAAAAAATCGCCAAATTATCATTAACGCAGATGCTATTTTATTAATTTATTTTACAATAGGTTTTGAACAACAGAAAAATTATATACCTTACAATAAAAAAT
>NC_092211.1:579678-594674 GCF_043381705.1 Parasteatoda tepidariorum
TTTTTTTTTTTTTTTTTTTTTTTTTTTTTTTTTTTTTTTTTTTTTTTTTTTTTTTTTTTTTTTTTTTTTTTTTTTTTTTTTTTTTTTTTTTTAGTATATTAATTTAAAATTTATACAGTATTATTAATTTCAAAAATTTAATCTTTTCTGAAGAAAATTAAATCCAATTTAATAATTTTTCTTCTTATTCTCTTTTCAAAAAAATTATTTCATAAACAAAAATATAAATGATATGTGAATCAAACAATTCTTCCAGTAAGAACAAAATTTAAGCTTTAAAATATTTCAATTATTTTAATTAATTTCGTCATATTTTAGTGCTGAATATTGAAAAATATGTTTTTAAAGATCAATTTAAAAACAGAAATTATCAACATAAAACACATTCTTAGGTCCAGATCTGCAACATTCACATGTATAAAGTTTTATATTTCATGGACATTTAACTAAGATGATATTTATTTCTAAGATGATATTATTTAATGATATTTTTGTAAGTTGTTTTCTCTATATTTTTTTAGAATAATTTGAAGTCATTAAATATATTTAATTCAATTCATACTTGAAATTTTTTAAATATTTTGAAAGTATATAACATAATTTCCCAATATGATTAGGTTTTTCAAAATTTTTTTTAAAATAATCATTAGTCTTTTTCGCTATCTAGCTATCCAATTTTGTTTCGAATAGCTATAATTCGAAAAATAATATTACATTGTTAAGTTAAAAAAAATAATAATAACCATGTGTAACATACAATATACTCTAATATACAATACGCTCTAATATACAATAAATGTTAGGTTATTATTTTAGAATTAACGATGTGTTTAGATTATACTTCGTTAAATAAGAAACATATTTAAATATGGCACGTTGGAAGATATATATACATATATATTAATTTGTGTAAATACATATATTTTTCCTTTTATGTAAACTTAATTTTTATCTTAGACTAAATCAGATGACTTGTTAAAATTAAAAGTCATTTTAAAATGAAAATTAATTCCTTCATTTGTTTTAATTTTTTTCATCCCTTCTCCTTTATCATGAAAATTGAATTAATTTTTCACCTTGGAATAAAGCAGAAAAATCAGAAGACTTGTTAAAATTCAAAGTCATTTTAGAATAACATTAAATTTGAGAAATCAATCTCTTTTACGTCCTTCCTTTGTTTTAGCTTTTTTTATACCTTGTGCTTTATCTTTAAAATTAAATTAATATCATAAAGTTAAATTTAATTTTTCGTATACTGAAAATTTATATTCATGATTTAATTCAAATCTATGTCAGAATCAATATGTAAATCACAAATTATTCCTGATTCAATATGTTTTTGCGGAGCGAAAAACCATTTCATGTCGTTATGATTAGAAGGCATCAACAAAATGTCTTGCTCAACTTTAACAAATTTAAAAGAGTAAGAATACAAAATTAATTAAATGTTAATGCACTTTTTTCTTATTAATTTGTTTTCGATTGATAAATCATTTTTTGTTAACTAATTTGTTGCTGTGAATATAATAGTTAAATCATAGTCATAAACAACGGAAATAATTTAAATAATTGCAATTAGTTAATTACAATATAAATAATGCAACTAATTTTAAAATATTAGATCGGACGAAGTTTATGACTTTGCATTCAGAACATAATCTTAAAAAGTATAACCCTATAGCNGTACCAGTCATCCTCTGTAACTCTGTGGGGGTAACATTTTGAGCTTGTTAGGTGGGTCATCTTGACCATCATTTAGTAGCAGGTATTCCTTTGTAACACTCCTTACAATGCCTTTTGTTCATTTTTGGGGGAATAAGCTTGTGACTAACCGTACCCGTCATCTTATATAGAATGTATATTGCAACCCCAGATGGAAATCAGCATGAAGTCCGCTATGCATTCAATAGGTTAAAAAGATACCTACACAACTTATAGAAATTTCTTATGGAAGGGAATACTTATATTACTCATACTTTTATTGCATGAAAATTCTATTCACTCTTTTTTTTGTCCACTTGGGTGAGTTTTTTTACTAACGGGCAAAAATTGAAAGACTGTTTTAAAGTTGCACCTTTTCGTTTAAATTACTCTAGTATTTTCTTAAAATTGAACCTCGCGCTATGACATCCGTTTTCCCTTGCGTAGATGGGGTTGTTTTAAAGAGCGTCGATTGCATTTTATCAGGAATATTGAGAGTTACAAAATGAATAGTCGAATGTTTCATCAGAGATACACTGTGAATTAATCAACAGATTTTTTCATGATCTATTATTCAGTATGTATTTCATGAAAATAAATACTTATGTTGTAACTTTTAATAGTCTATAGCCCTTTTTGGTGAACAAAAGAATACAGTGCAATTAATGTCTTTTTTTTTATTTATTTCGCCTTACTACCCGCCCTTCTGGCTTTTACCTTTACGTCATTACATATTGTCACAAGAGTCAGGATTCGCACCAATCACAATCTTAATTCTCATAAATAGCGTAGTTTCGTAATTTAACTAATGGCCCTAATGTTCTTATTATAATTTTTTGCAATAACGGTACTGATATCTCTTTTTGATCTGCTACAAATTATAACGTGCTTCGATTGGAACTTTCCCTATTATTATTTGTTACGTTTATCAATGACATTGGAGTGTTCTGTAAAAGCTGTTCGTAATTTTTGCAGTGGCCGAATTTATAATTCATTCCAAAACTGATGTCAAAAAAAAATTTCGCTCATTAAAGGTTAGAAATTAATATTTAAGAGAGGAATAAACAAAATGGATTATCTTAATCTAACGAATAACTGCAGAAGAAGAAGAGGCTAAAAATTTCTGTTTGATCGCAAGCGAATGTTGAGTGGAGTTAAAAGGTGATCATTGAAATCACCTTCAAATCGCATCAGGAAATCAAACTAGTCTGAACGTTTATTATTCTACTTCCTTGACTAGTGATAAAACAGCGTATTATGTCGCATTTTACTTCCCAACTCAAAGAATTATTTTCAATGTCTTATTTGCTTTGTTCTGAATTAGAATTCAGCAAAAATATTTATTTCTTTTTTTTATGATACATATTATATATTTTTATAATTCTCGCAAAAGTGTGATAAAAGTACTACGTTTATTAGGATTCTGAAGGAGAAAGAATAGACAGATCTTTAAAATCTGATCAATCACAATTGATGTAAGTAAAAGCAAAGACAGGATTAAAATAATATAAAAACTTTTATTTGAAAATTAAGCTGAAATGGGAATGCTGTCCAGCTTCGCTAGGCAATTGGATACTTGCAACAAAGACAGATAAGCTGTAGTTCTAATGATTGGATTTTCACGTACTGAGTGTCAATCTTAATAGTTCCTGGAGGTGACCTCAGATATGTAAATTATTTAGTGCTAACTATTAATTAAGTTACGAAATCGGACACAAAAATGTTTTTTTTTCTGAAAAAAAAAACATTTTTTTTAATATATTTGGATTCTTAACCTTCAAAATATAGAGGGTAACAGCTATCTGTGAAATATGGTCCCCGTAGTTGCGTCAGGAGAACGATCCAAAGTTTGGACACCTTAACGTTAATTTCACTTTTTGCATTTTTAGTCACATTTTTAAAACTTATTGAGCAATTCAAAACAAATTGCCCTCACTTATAAAACCCACTTACCCAAAGAAAATTTCATGTTAAAATATTTCTAACAATTATTTTTTATTATTTAATTTAATTGTGGATGAAAACACTTTGAATTACGAGGTATAATTTTTTTATAACATATTAATCTACGTATTTTTCTATTGCAAAATCTAAAGTTTCAACAGTTTTTATTTGGTAGAAGCGGAGAAATATTAAAATTAATTATTAAAAAAAAATAATTTGGTGACAATGAAGAAATATTTAAAGGGGGCGATTAATCTTTTCAAGTGGTTAAGTTACGAGGAATTAGACTTACGCTCTCGTAGAGCGAAATTTCATTCATATTTCCTTCAAAACCGATTGCTAATCCTTTTTTTAAATTATAAAATACGATGTTTCTTTTTTAATTTTTAAAAATTTATTCGTAATTTAATAAAAAGACTTGAATAAAACATTTGTTGAAAAGAAACATTACATTAACGAATGTTGAATTTATAACGGCATGTTTTTGATAGAATGAGATTATACTTCAACTTTTTTTAAATTTTATTTGTTAGTTTTCAATAATTGATACAATTTCAATAATATACAAACGTAAGCATAGATTTGGAATAATATATTTATCAATTTCTTCAATATATATTTTAAAATCATTAATACGAATACGTGGTCAACTTTTTCAAGCATCTTAAAATCTCTCAACATCTTTTATATCGTTTTAATCTTAAAATGAATTTGTTAATTACCTGTCTGCGCCTGTTTCGCAAAATTAATTTTCCAACTATTTAATTACATTTTTTTAATATTTCTCAAAATCTTATTCTTTACGCTACCACGTACATTATTTTTCCATTAATATACTAATCAATTGTTTTAGTACTTTAATTTATGTTTTTCTTTGAAATAAAATTCCTTTTTAAATTATTATTAAGTTTTTATTGAAAGAAAACTTAGAATTCTTGCCAGCTAGCTGAGAATTAAATCTTGATACGAATTTAAAAATATTCTGTTGATCACACAAAATTAGTCGATGCGACTATTTACTAAGCATACTATTGTTTTCGAAAAATGTTTCTTATTTATTTGAATAATGAAAAGTGATAGCGTATGTGTGCACAGCCAAAAAAATATACCTTGTTTTGTTTTTTAAATGAACAAAAAAACTATGGATATAAAATTTTATTTTGACGCTCGAAGTTATTCCTGCTTACTAACTTTAGGACAGTTGCCCTTTTCTTTTAAAAAGTTGTTATTATTATTTCTCAACGTAAGCACAATTAAAAAAAACTATTGCTATATCAGGAAAACGCTTGATTTCCCTTGTTTTGTTAAACAGTTACTAAAAGGAAATATTGTAAATGGATTCCAAACTTGTGCTAATTTTGGAATTATCATTTCAAAAATTGTTCTTTTTCTACCATTATGATTTTTTTCTAATTAAATAACCTATAAGAATAGTTTTAACGCACGTTTTAAAGAAATTATAAGTGTATATACATTGGTCTAATATTTCGTAATAAGGAAACAAGAATATTAATGATCATTAATAATTGCTTCATTAAACCAAAGTAGTTAGATAAAGCAAAAACCATGGCCCTAGTAAGCAGCCGAAAACAAAATTATTATGAATTATTATATTTTAACATTTTTTTAAAATTCTGTAACCGTGCTATTTAAACTCAATATGCTATTCAAACTGCAATATGTTTTTGTTTGAATCAAAATATTGACATTTTTTTATATTTTTCACAGTTAACATACATCAACATAGTTAAAGAATCTTTCTAAATATTTGAAATCATTTTTTCAAACAGCGAATCCTTCAGTGAATCATTTAAAAAACAATTTAGCCCAATTTACGAGTTGGTTTATTCCCTACATACCCCCCCCCCTATATATATTATATCAAAATGCTTTTAAAATACCACTTAGAACTTTTGAACACCTTGCTTTTAAAATACCACTCAGTTTTTCCAATTTCATTGAAAAGAAATACCGTGAATTTTATAAAACCTTCTGATTGTACATCAGAATCGCTATCTTTATAAGGCCCTCAAAATTTTTTGCAGGATTTTTTTCTTCTTCTTCTTTCCCTTATCTAAAAGAGTCTGAGGATTAAAATCAATTATCCCTACAACTCTTCATACATTTATAATAACTTATATAAACTTGGTTTTAGAACAAAATTTTCATACAGATAACGTTAAAACAGCTTTAAAAAATGTCAGATAATCAATTCAACGTTAAGGTTCTAAAATCTTGGAAAATCATAACTAATTGCGAAAGGAAGAAAATTGTGGTTGTATCACTGCAATCACTGGTTACCCATTGGTCAAATATTTTTTTTTTCTTGCTTAATAGACTTACATAAACGAAAAAAAAAAAAACATCTAGTCAGTGGAAACAGAAACTGCATCAATTGATTTGTCCTCTAATCGTTGTTCTTCGGTTTTTAATTCCAGCTTAATATACGTTTCTTAAAACGTCACAAAATAAAAACTTAGTGGGGAAAACAATCAACTCCAAGAAATTCCAAAATTATCGTCTGCTTTTTTATTTGATTTTGCTCTGACGATTTTTTATTAATGCTTATGTTAGCCTGATTTTTTATGACATGTGGAATTCTATTTTTGTAATTATGGTTTTTACGTTGATAGAAGTTGTTTAAAGTGAAAAAAATTTTTTTTTCAAAAAATCAAACAGCGGTCGCTATAGCAACACATGCAAAGACGACGCATGCGCACTATTTACTACTACTCCTGAACACAGTTGAAAAGTGTGAAAAGTCCAAATAAGGTGCCCACGCCATCAAGTCCAAAACGACACCCATTTTGACAATGATTGACAATTTATTAACCGATTCAAATTTTATTTTAAAGGGATTAAAAAGAAAACTGCCTTCTTTAACCAAAAAGCTGATCCAAAAATTCTCCTCTTGGTTACTTAGCAATAGAGACACTCGATGTCTTGCAGTCTTGTCATTCATTTAGTTTCTATTGATTTCAATTGTTTCACTTTTTATGGCGAGGAAATTTGGCATTTTTTTAAATTTTTGTCATTTATATAAAACTTTATTGAGACCCAATTTTTTCGAAATTTTGTCTACCCTCATTATTTCAAGGGTCAGGATTCCAAATATGTAAAAAAAAATTATGTTTATTCAGAGAAAGTAGGTTTATGTGTCTGATTTCATAATTTAATTAATAGTTGGAGCTAATTAATAGGCATAGTTGAGGTCACCCCTAGGAACCATTACGATTGTCACTTAGTTCGTGAAAATTCGATCATTAGAACAAACGTTATTCAGGGTGATAAGGTTTGGGTATATTATCATGCTGAAACCATTTTCGGATAGAGCCAAATTGGTTAAACCACCCGTGACGTAGCTTGTAAGGGACCATTTAAAATTTTCTTTTCCAATTTCCTTTTTTTCCCACCGACCTTATTACTAATGTTCCTGGGTTTTTTTTTCCCTCATTAGATTCTTCATAAATTATTAGTATTCATCTCAACAGAATCTGTGCTTGTTTCTCGCAGTCAATATTGGGTTAAAACCTGTCCCAGAAATCATCTTTCAGTAATAAATCAGAAAATTTTATACTGAAAGATGATTACTGAAATCAGACGATCGTCTGATTTCTGTATTAAATCAGACGATTTCATCTGATTTTCAGTATTAAATCAGGCGATTTCATCTGATTTTCAGTATTAAATCAGATGACGATTCAGAAAATGCTATTCTCATAGTTATAAGATAAAATGACAACAATGAAAATCCAAATGCAATACAAATAAACACAAAATGTCCTTTCATCCATCTTTCGGTATTAAAAAAAATATCGCTATTTTTTTAACCTCTCTTATGGGTGGATGATTGTGAAAGAATATTTTGACCCAGAGCACCTTTCCCGTATCTGATAACACTGGAAAACTAATTTTGCAATGCACAGAAGAAAGTAATCTTACTGCATATATGACTGTCATAGCGTTAAAAGGATTCTCTTTTTATGATGTTGATTCTTAGACATTATTGTTATTGATTTAGTTATTATAACTCATTTTTTTCTTTTCAGCTTTGATTATGAATTGAGTCAGAAAATTGTACGGCAACAACTGAATGAACTGGCAGAAGAAGATGACAATATCCCGGTCCAGTTGAGAGCATACCAAGTACTGTGTCTCTACATGGGCTTCTTGTACGGAAAGAAGCACCCCTCTTTTTATTACGCAATTATTCTTCTCATTCTATGGAGTTCCATTCCGGATCCCTTTCTGACCTTCGATGACTTCGAGAAAAGCTTCGCTTGGATGGATTTAGACACCCTGATGAAAACAACTAAAGCCTGGGAATGGTACTACGTATTGGTGAGAGGTCCAGACAGCCAAGAGGATGGGCCAAGATCATTACAGCATCTCGCCAGGTGTACCATTAGGCGCAGTTTGAAGGAGTGCTTTCAGCTGCCCAACGGAATCGAAAGGTTGGACATTCCCAAACGTCTAAAACAATATTTAACCTTGGGAGATTTTAAAAATGGACTCACTCTTAATGGAGAAGAAAATAATATGATTGAGACTTTATTTCAATACCGCCAACAGTTTTTGCAATAAAATTCTTATAACTTCGTAGCTTTTATAGTGTTGATCAATATTTTTATTTCAATGCTTTATTTTCCTTATTTTTCTAGCCTTTTTTCTGTACACATGCATCATACGAGAAAAATGTAAATACTATTTTATTTCGGGAGATGTCAAAAAATCGCCAAATTATCATTAACGCAGATGCTATTTTATTAATTTATTTTACAATAGGTTTTGAACAACAGAAAAATTATATACCTTACAATAAAAAATTGTAAGTATACACTAAATTTTATTTTTTGCTTTGATTTTGCTTTAGGTAAACAAATTTTACAATTGCATGCGAAAAATTTTTAAATTCGCCGAAGAAGTTCTCGAGATATAGCGAAATAAGCAAAAAAATAAATTAACAGTAGGGTTTTCAAGCTTTGAAAGGTTCTCCTAACCAAACTTAATGGATCATATTTACCAGATTCCGGCTACCCTTTATATTTTGAGGGTCAGAAATGCGAATCCGTAGGGAAAATATTCAGTGAAATTAAGATTTTATGTCTGATTTCGACTTAAAATATCGTCTGCACTAATCAATTAGCCTATTTGAGATCACCCTCTCAAACAATGAAGTTTAAGAAGATGAAGATCCGATCATTAGATCAAAAGTTATTCAGGGTGGTTAATTTTTTTTTTTTTTGGAGCACTGCTCAGTCGAACTCAATAGTTACGACTTATTAATTATTAAATTCAGTACATACTACTTTTATTTCTTATTTCCGCATAGTAAAGAAGAAGTTTAATATTTTGCTTTTAATAACTGTTGTTTAAAAACCGACCCAATTTTGGTTTTACGAGTGCTAATTTTCAACTTCTTAGCCTTGTAATTTTGAACCCAATCCAAAAAGCAAGAAAACTATCGGATCAATTATTAGGTATTCGAACCCGGTTCACGTTATTGGGAGGCGAGCGCTCTATCCCCAAAGCCACCACAACTCTAATAATTTGCTTTGAACTGTCTTGTCTTTTTGCTATGTTATTATTCTTCGGGTGAGATTCATAGAACGAAAAACATCGTCGACATAAAAAAAGGTCCATCCGGAAAACATCAAATAGATATTTTTCTAAAAACAAATTAAATAAGCTGGCGAAATGAAATTAGGCAGATCACAAAAATATTGCCCCCTAAAAATAAGAATTAATATTGAATAATTAATGAATATTATGAAATGCTTTATAAATAATAATAAAACATTGGGGGAAATTTTTAACAAAATTTTTTTTAAAAAGTGTTAAAAAACTTAGTAAGTTAATTAGTGTTTTATAACAATATTTTTAAACAGCGTAGCTGCTTAATTAATAACATTTTCCTCACAACTTCAACCAGTAAAACTTTCAAATGTTATCCGCTATTTAGTATTTTTCTGGAAATTTTAGAAAGGAGTTTGAATAAGGAATAAATCATCCTGCAATGCAAAACGCTGTGTTGAAATTCGTTTTCCTTACAAGCCAAAAATGGCTTAATTATAATTAAGTTTAATAATTATTAAAAATTACTTTTAAACAAATTATTTACTTTTTAGGTGCGTGTTAATATTCTCTGATTCTCTTAAATAGTTCTAGAGATATTGTGATATAAGCAAAATGAAAAATTAACAATAAGAGGATAAAAAAATGTGCCTGTCTGGAGAAAACATATTTTCATAATTTATATATCATAATTTATAAAACGATTTCATAATTTATATATCTTGTGAAGCGATTAAATTTAATTCTTTAACAGTTTTGTTTAAAATAAAGCTTTTTAGTATTTGGCATGTGTGGGGTGAAAAAAGCGCGATTAGCATGAAAGAATTTGTGCCTTACTAATTCTTTGAAGCTAATCTTAATTTATTGAATTAAAATGCAGGTAATGTTTTTTTAGATAATATTTTTAATAATTTTTTTAAGCTTAATCGATATTGATGTAGATAATTTTTATGAGAGTTGAGACAGCACTCATTTTACTAATTTAATTATAATTAATAATTTATTCAATCGTTTATCTTTTTTTTTCAATGATAAATAAATAGTTAAAGACTTTTATTTCTAAATTTTTATGTAACAGCACAGAAGGAATACAATATTCTATATGACTTCTTTGAAAGATATATTTATGATATTCTTCTTATTAAATAATTAAAAACTAATATTTATATTATTATTTCTTGAACTTTCTATTATTATAGAAGATAACTGTTCCAGTAGTTGTGTGTATATATATATAAATAATCAACCAGGGAATACTGTAAGGCTCCCTAGTAAGTACTTTACCTAGGGTTTCCCCCTTAAAACAAATACATATTGAGAAAAAAATTATTCAACAATCAATCACAAGAACTATTTCCTTCCCATTAGGGTTTATATTCTGCTACAAAGGTAAATTTTCACTTTTAAAACATTTTTTTTTAATATAGACTCTTAATTTTGTAGTTTCCGATCTAAAACATTATATCAATAAAGGTCCATTGTTTCATTAATTCATGTTAAGCCACCAACACAAAAAGAGAAGTAATAATGCAATGACGGATTGAAAAAATGAATATAATTCAGAACAAAAAAATTAATAAAACAATAATATCTGCAAGTCAAGAAAATATTTACTAATACAACGTTTCAGAACTAGAGCAGTGGAAGCATTTTTTTCATTATTAAAGGTAAATCAAAATATTAGAATTTATGACAGTTTTAAAGTTTTCAATAACACTAAAAAGAAGGGAAAAAATAAAAATATAATAAACAGTAAGATTAGTTTATTAGTCACCAAAAGTTCTTAACTTCCCTTCTTGGAAAACATGCAAATTCGTTTGCTCCTTAATTATTTTGAATAAAGTTAAAGGGGTGAAGTTTCCCCCCTTCCTGTCTCTTAACTTTCGGCGAAATCAAGTTAAAAATCACCATTCTGAAAAGGCCGCACATTCTATGAAACTGTAGGAATTATAGGGTTAATAGGGCCACCATGAATTGTCTCGCTATTGTCAGAATCGTCAAGCAGAATGAGACCACACATAGCCATTCGTAGACAAACCATTCTATAGCCTATACTTATTGTTACAATAGATAAAATCCAGGTGTACGATAAAGGCGTGACGTGAATCGAGTTAAATCTAGTCCTCACACGTTATTTCTCATATACTCACTTAAAAATTTATTTAAAGTTCATGTCCTTCTGTCTTCGTAAGACGTCTATTCCGAATAGGAAGTAGTAAAATATGGAATGTTTCACACCAGAAGAATCTGAGTTCATGAAAATTGCTTATTTGAAAAGAACACCGAATGATAAACCTTTAGATGAATATTTTCTTTATAATATTTATAACGAAGCTGTATTTTTGGACTACCCAGATAAACTAAAAGAGCTTCTTGAACTTGCGAATGGAATGAAATTGGACTTTCTACAGTTATTCAAAAATAAGCCGCACATGAATGCTGATCTATCTCACATTTCTTTGATACGCAATCCCGAAAATTACATACTGATTACTGAATTTGGTGGAATGAACGAATATTACAGTCACGTGTGTGGATTATATTTATTTAGGGCATCAGCCGTACTGTTTGAGTAAGTTTCCTTTAGCGTTATGAATTAGTAAGTTATTTTTATTGCAATTTAGTGTATTTTAATTCTTGATAACTTTTGATTCACTGATTAGTTCCATGGATTACTCTTTAAAATACTAAAATGTTAAATCTAAAGGGTTTATATATATATATATATATATATATATATATATATATACCATACAATGAACCTAAAAGTTGAGCCCACCTCTTTCCTGGGTATNTATATATATATATATATATATATATATATATAAATTATTAAGAAATTTAAACAAAAAAAATGCACTTTCACCAAATAAACTTACCTTTTTTCTGACAAACTAAGGTTCTTTTCCCTCGAAATATTGGTCGTAAGCTTGAGATTCATGAATATAACTACACTTTTTCAACTACACTTTTTTGTACAAAAATATTTTTGTTTATGTAATTTTTTGCTCTTTAACGTTGTCTACCTTAGTTTGTATTTTAGCACGAAGGTCGCCCATTTGTGTATTTACACTTTTTTGTATTTCTAATTTTCATTTCTCAAGAGCTATTTGATTAATTTCTTTCAAATTTTACAGTTTTTTTCTTCGAATGGTGTAATTAAAAGTGACGCATATAATTGCATACATTATAATCCCCAAAAAGTAGTAATAATAAGTACTAATAAAAAATTATAAATAATTACATGTAATAATTTTTATTTTTCGAAGAATTATTAAAACTTTAAAGGCAATCGGTTGCATAATATTTGTAAATAAAAGTTTAAAATAAAAGTACGACTTCTTTCAAAAAGCGAAAAAAGCTAAAAAAAAAAAAAAAGAAAGAAACATTAATTAAAAATCGAAATTTCTGACAGAATTATAGGACTGCTATTTTCCTTGTATTGGAAAAACTATATTTTCTACCACTGTCTCTAATAAAAAGGTTGGGGTTATGTAAACTTAAACTGAGTTAACTTTTCTTAAGCTTATATAATTCTTCTTCTCACGCCCACAGGAACCCTCCTTTATACAAATCCAATTATTTATTTGTTTTGTTGATAGCAATTTACTTTATTATACTAAGAGTTATGACACTTGTTCGCTGCCAATCACCAATGCCGAATATTACTTTACAATAATTGTTGTTTCTTATCATAAAATAGTTTTTTCTACGACAGTTGAAATTATTCACTTAAAATATATGTAAGAATTCTGATTGCTTACGCTTATTTTACTCCCTCCGTTGAACAGCTGATCCAATTTTGAGTTTGAACCGACTAACCTTCAGTTAAGTCTTTTTGATAAACTGACCCGTATTTGCGTAACATAAAGAAGAAAACCGCGAATACCTCCCACAATTAGTCTGATAGTGAGGGAATTCCAGCCCATACGTCTACAACTGAAGCTATTTTACGTCAGCACTGTGATCGGTGTGAGCCAGAAACAAAATTCGTATCGATCAGCCATCTTTGGTGTTTGAACACCGGTCAACTCATTGGAAGACGAGAGCTCTATCCCCTGAGCCACCATGGCTCATGTATAATTAATTCTGATAATAAAGTACAACTGGTGCTGAGACTATAAGTGCCTAATGTTGAAGAATAGATAAAGTGGTAACAGGTTATTTTTTTTGGTCGGCCAAAGCGGAATAGTACCGAAATATGTAAAAATCAAAGTTTTTATAAAATGCATACGTGTTCCATAAAATATTTCTTTAAAGAAAGGGTGAAAGAGTCTGAAGCAACCTAGCATTGTTTTAAATTAGTATTCATTATATTATTTGTTGTTTTAGCATTGATGAAGAAATGAGAGATGAAATACATAGCGCATTTCTTGATGAGGAGGAAGTCGATGTTTCATTCAAGTTGAGATCATACCAACTCTTCTGTCTCTACCTTCACTACAGGTATGGAAAAATACTTCCCCCTTTCCATTACGAACTTGTTTTTCGAATTCTGTGGAGCTCCATTCCGGACCCCTACATCACCATCGAGGAGTTCACCAGAAGCTTCAACTGGGCGAAACCACAGACCTTTCGGAAAGCAATGAAAGCCTGGGACTGGTACTGCAAATTGGTGAGAGATCCTGACAGTGAGGGGAAATGTCCAAGATCATTGCAACATCTGTCCAAGTGCATCATTAGACGCCAGTTGCAGGAGTGCTTTCAATTGCCCAAGGGAGTCGAAAAGTTGGACATTCCCAAATGTCTGAAGCAATATTTGCTTTTAAGAGACGTTTAAATTGAACTCCAGAACGAAAAAAGGATCTCAGAGCAGTTCTTCTGTTGGATCTAAATGCAGAATATAGAAGATCTAATAAAGTTATTATTATCATCATCTCTTATTATTTATGTCCGGTTTCAGTGTTCTTATTTGATAGTTGTAGAATTTGTTCTCAAAATTGAGGAAATGGTCACATTTAATTTTGTTTTTAATTTACCACTGAGAGTTGTTTATTTGAATCAGTCCGAAACATTTTTTTAATATATTTCCTTGCGATATTAATAAGCCTTTTCATCTCATTTCTTAAAAACCAAGATTTCACAACCATAAGTTACTAAAGATCTTATAACTCTTTAATAAATTTTATATTTAATTTCCGTGGTAATGAATTTGATCTAGAATAAATATTTATATGAGTAGTGGCTTTTATTTCTTTTTTTGAGTTCTCGAGTCAGTTTCTTCCAGCATAATATTATTATCGTTGATTATAATATCAAGGTAAGTGAAACTGGAAAACCTTTCAAATTTAAAGTTATTTACCGGTGATAAATTTTCATTAAACTCGAAACGTTTTGAAGGAATAGTTTTATAATTTTTCTTTACGAAACGATGGTTATTTAATTTCCAGAACTGTTTTTACATAATTCTTCTTTTTTTTTTAGCTTTATAATAAAATTTCAAAAATTGTGGGAATTCTAGTGCCTTAAGCTAAGATTGCTAATGATCCTTCTTCTTCCTTGTCATCAAATATAAGATAATCTCCTTAAAGTACTTGCACAATATATGGACGGCTCTTAAGTTGAAGTTTAGCGATATTTCAAAGTAAAGACTTTTTAAATATGTATTTGGAGAAGATGCAATTTGAATCGTTTCTCCTGTTTAAAGAATAGAACGTTTTTCACTATAAAAACCAACTAAATCAAAACTGAAAATTCCTGATTAACTGAGTTTCACCAGTTAGGACAACAAAACAAGTTTCAATAACGGAATTTTGAAGTTCTAAAAAGCTTAATTA
>NC_092211.1:595174-601495 GCF_043381705.1 Parasteatoda tepidariorum
TGTCCGGTCATTAATGGCTAGATAGTGTAGTTTATTAATATCTAATGTAAAAAAATAAAAAAAACTGTTTCTTATATGAATCACAACAAACATCTTATTTTATAATTTTATTAATATAAATATATAATATAAATATAATTATAATTTTATATTATATTAAATTACTCCTCTCTATATAAACCTAACTAAATTATTTTAATAGATTTAGGAAATTTCAAAAAATATATAAATTCTACTGTTAATAAGCAAAATAAATTAATAATGTGTATTAGTAAAAATATCAGAAAAATCCATTCATTCAAAGCTCTGCCACCCAGAAGTTTATTTACAAAAGCAAAGCAATTTAAACACTCTGAAACAATTTTTTTTTATCATTATTTAAACCTATCTAATATACAGGCATTATACTTAATTAATATCTTACATAAAAATCAACAACCATTTCTAATTTGTTGGTTCAAAACAAACACTATTTTTATGGAGAAAGCACACTCACCCACACAACATACCATTTTTTTACACAATTATCAAAACCTAACTAAAATATATTATTATTATTGGGACTTACATAAAAATAAATTAATTCTACTTTTAATAGATATAAGAAGAAAATAATAACGTGTATTGCTAAAAATGTCAGCAAAATATTTAAGTTTCAATTCTGCCACCCAGAAGTTAATAATCATAAAACAAAGCTATTTCATTACATTGTAAAAAAAAATTTGACAATTATTCTGACCTATTAATGAAGCAGACATCACAGTTAATATAATTTATTAAGATCTAATAAAACAATTAAAAGTCAACAATTATATATAGTAGGTATCGTAATAAACAACATCAGCAAAATGAAACAAAACTTACTCAACACCCATAAATATTGAAATTTTTTTCATTTAAAGACTGTCACAATTTAGCCAAAACTTACTGTAAAATTTATTTGAACTCCATTCTACACGAAAATCGACTTTTTATACTTCAAAAATTTAAAGTAAATATAAAAATTACTAATTTATTAAAAAATGACATCAAAATCCCATAAACTTACATTAGAGCGCTCGCCACGCAAATTGATTGTAAACAAAGATCGTGACTTCACGCGCCCGTGCCTCATTCTTATACTGACTTCAGGGAGGTAATCCTAATCAATCTATCACCCTCCCTAAGTATAATAAGACCACCTTAATTAAAAAGATTGGGTTTATCTGTTATATCTGAACTATTTTTTTGACGATTAACTCCCCTAAAATGTCTAGTCAATTTTATATGTTCAATTTGAGACATCAAGTCTGTGTAAAATTCTGTTAAACAAAAATGAAAAAAATTCTAATTGTAAGCAATTTCAACGCGAATTGAAACATCTTGGAAAATTCGCGGGTTTTAGAAAGAAAGAGGACAATTTCGCGGAAATTCGCACAGCGACAGACCAGCAGCCCTAAAATCACTTTTAAAATTATTTAAAATTGATGCTTGAATATAATTGGTAAGTGTCATGCAATTGCAGCGCCAATAAAATTATAATTAAAATCAGCTGCAGTTGTAGTTGTATAATAGTAAAAAAAAATAAAACCTGGAGCCATACTTTCAAATTGTGCTGTTAGCAGGTGGAAGTTCTAGAAATTTGAAAAGTATTTATCTCGAAATTATGCTAATGGACAGTTTGATGTGAAAATGTTGATTTTGAACAACTGTGGCTTATCATTATATTGCACATACCCTTATATTTTAGTAAATTTTAAATTATATATTTTTTCTGGTTTCAGTTGGGCTGATTATACAGCAGTGAACAGTGACTATAGATACAACTCTACAGCATTCCGGGCCCTGCAAACTCTTTGTTTGTTTTATCGAGCAATTTCTAAACCCTTCAAATTCAAAATACTACTTGAAAAAACTATACGACCCTACTCACTGAAATTATTGTGGAATAGTATAACAGAACCATTCCTGTGTGAGGAAGAGTTCAAAAAGAGTGTCACAGCATTTGGTAAGTGTGGTCTATGTATCTTAAATACAGCTTGGAAGTGGTATGTAAGTCATGTGCTGGAAAACGTCATCTCACCCAAAGGACCAAGATCTCTGGCCCATCTTTCAAGGTGTTCCGTTCGTCGGCAACTGGCGGCATGCTTTCGGCTTCCTTGTGGTGTTGAACACCTTGATTTTCCGAGGAATTTAAAAGATTATATTCTTTTGGAACATTGAAAGCCTTTTACCAGTGCAGAGCTGAAAAAGCTGTATAATTTCGATGAATAAATTTCTTTTTACTGAGTAAATTGCAATTGTTAATTGTACATTGTTTCGACTCAACACCAAAGATAAACTTTCCCAATTTTTCCTCGGAAATTATTAAAAATCCAGACTACATTCTCGCTATACAAACAATAAAATTTTCCTTTCGTAGAAGATATGTTGGTTATAACATTTTGAAGGAAATAAAATTTCATAAGACGAAGGTTTTATTTGCAGATTTTATAATACAAAGTATAACTTCAATATAAATTATAGATAGAAGTGATTTTTTTTTTGCACATGTACAGGTAAGTATTGTTCACTTTAATGTAGATAAAATGTGATTCTATTAGTTAAATAATAGAGTCCTATCAAACTAAAGAACCTAAAGTTGCGATGGTGTGTAGAAAATGTACAAAGAATTCGATGGACTATTAAGAATAATAAGATTCGATTCTTAGGTCGAGAATATTAACAGTAAAACTTTCAACAGGGATTGCAACCAAATTTTCAACAAAAAATAAGTACCTCCTAAGCACAAGCACTTAAAAAATATTCAGCACTTAAGAAGTTTTTTTCTCATTAAAAAAAATCACATTTTTTTCATCTCCGTGTTGAAAGTTTATTATATTAATACATATGAATAAAATTATCAAAAAGGAAAATACCCTTTAAAACATTTTATATAATCATTTGAAAATAATAAGTTTCTGACAAAGATTTCAATTCTTGATTTTGTTTACCACCATAAAAAGTTTAATGCACAATATTAAATGTATTTAATTCTGAGGTCCTCATTATATTTCTTAAATTAAATAATTATTTTATTCAATTGTATAAAAAATTAATTTAATTTCAAAATTACAATGAGTTAAAGTTCAAATAAAAATTTATAAATGTACACTCAACAAAAGCATTTACAAGATGAGTATTTGTAAATTTATTTCTTTAATAAAATATTTGAAAAATTTAATCAATAATTCTGAAATAAAAAACACAATGAGTATTGTAGCTTTAAAAAAAAATTCCTGGAGTAAATTATTAATATATGGTCCCGTTAATCATCATATTTAACAAATTTGAGATTATCGAATATTTAATTTCATTTTTTTTTAAACAAATGAAAAAGAGATAAATTATTTTATTTTGACCTGACATTTCTAAATCATATAAGATTTCTTATAGCATTTGCTAAATGATATTAACTCAAGACTATTGAAAATAATAACAAATAAAATATAGCGTGAAATACTTTATAATATTAATGAGTAGTCCCTCAGGCACAAAATCACGTGTTTTAAAAAAAACTCAACTAATTCAGAGTTATATTTAAAAGTCAAATTACTACACATAACAAGTCAATTTCTACTTAGGGGCGATTCTTTTGTTATGTGTGTTACTTTTACGCGACATATTTCAACTTTAACACTCATTATAATAAACTTGTTATATATTTTTTACGTTTTTCTTAATTTGTTACTAAATCTACATGTGTTTTAAGTTTGCAAAAAGAAGATAGAAAATGAAAATTAATTTGATGTGGATAAAAAAAAAAAATCTGAAATTTTGTTACGTGTGTTACACTTTATAATTGAAATTTTGAATATATTCATATAATTCTGGGAAGTATGAATGTTTAAAATTAAGATTTTTTTTATAGAGAGATACGATATCAAAGCTGTGTTTAATAATTTTTTAAATTTTTTTCCAACAGTAAAAACTTTTTTATTTGCTGAAATTGGTGCGTTACGTGTGTTAACTGAACGCTACGTGTGTTACCCTCTGTGAATATTTCAACTGAAAAGCCATAAATGTTGCACAAAAACATTCATTTATTTTAAATAAACAGAAAAAAAATAATTTAGTTTAACAAATGAAACAGTTAATACTTTGGAAAGAAAGTTGTACCCCTTCTTTATTCTGGTTTAGAGAGTAAAACATAGCTAATTGTTTGTACATATATTTCTTCAAAATCATTTCTGCCAAGAGTCCCTCAGTGAACTGATCGTTAAGACACGGTTCCCTGCAGATCACCGAAGTCAAGCATCACTGGCTACGGTCAGTGTGCGGGTGCGTGACCACTTGGAGCAGTCTGCGTAGGAACCGAGGGTGTGCGGTATTGGTCCTCGTTAAACTGTGCTACCGTAAAGTGATCGATTTCGCGCGCAGGTCGTCGGGCTACCGAAGCGGGGGTGCCATCCCCTCCGCAGAGGATCAAAATTGTGATGGCATGTCTTCGGATCATCCTGCGGGATGTTTCCCAGACCGTCGCCAATAGCCCATTGTGCAGCTCTAGTGCGACGTAAATTAACAACATCAACAACTTTTCTGCCAAGAAACATAAAATATGCATCTTTTCCAATAATTTTCTGCATATATTGTATTTCAAGTTTACAATCATATGCATTTGCGTCAATGATGTGTCCATCCAAGATACAGCACATCTAGTTTAAATTTCAGTTATAGGAGAGCTCTACTGATTACAACGTATCAAGAGGGAAACTGACTATTCATGTGCCACAAATCGTGCATCTGCGCATGTTATTCAAGTATCTAGAGATATTTGTGCATAGATTTTATGCTTTGTATTACCGTTGAAATGGATTGATCTCTTCAATTAAAATCCTTATTTTATTTTGGCTAATATGTAATGCCGTTGTATTAGGCATGAGTTGATCGGTTAGCTTTGCAAACAACAAATCAACTTTTTTTGTATTACAACACGATTGTTAAAGTGATTTTGCCTTTTGTTTCGCCCTAAAGATTTTGTACTACGCACCTATCCCATACAAAGCACTTCTGCCATGTGATATGGTAAAATATTTCCAAATGAAATTATTTTTTATATTTTTATAGACAAAAGATTAAATAATTCAACCATATATTTATTTTTAAATTCTTAACTTGGCTTATCACTATAGACGGTTTCTGTTAGTTCATCTTCCGAAGTAGAATAATTTTAAAGCAGCTTTTGAAACATTCTTAAAATAAAAGTGCAGACATTGTTTTACCTTTGTCTTTTGTATCGTAGAATTGTAAATGAAAAACAAGTATCGTCTAAGGAAACAGCTGCTGTGAATAACGGAACAGAGGCTAGATAGCATAATGCCGATTGGAATTCGTTTTGATATTCAAAAGAATATGCCATTGCGAAGTCAACTTGAACTACCCTCATTTTAATCCTAAATATGTTCTTTTGGAAAGTATCACCTCGGATTCTTTTGACTCTTACGTATTATTGAAAGTTAGTCCAATTTTCAAGAGTTATTTCAAAACATTCTTCTTGCACATTTGCCATCATATATTTTTTTGATTATGAGCTATTTTCATCTTTTTTCCATCGTTACAAAACCAGAATAAAAGATGGTTAAAAACCTATAACAAACAATGAAAAAATTTTGTAAGTATCACAAGCACCCTTCCAACAATTAGATCCAAGATTTCTTCCACTTTATTTACATAAATACTTTTTCCACCACCATGTATTGTCATAAACTGGATTTTAGCCTTCCAGCAAAAGAATAAAAATTTCATGATATTTGCATTGATTCTAAGTGGTACAATAGCAATACATTTTTTGGTCATAAAGTACAAAATTTATGTTTTTTACAAAATTATATTTTTAATTCAGAGCAAAATTTAACAATGTTCAGGATGCAACTGACAAAAATCAGTATAAGCTTCTCTTAGAAGCATTGTTAGATACTTCTTTCGTTTCATTGACATTTTTTCCCTTAATATTCCAGACAACCTACTCTTGTTTCAGTACAAGCATAGTATAAACAATCTCACTTCTGAAGAAAATTCCTTTATTAATAATTAATGCTCTGAAATACTTACAAGGGAAACTAGGGAAGTGTGACTCGCCAATTTTGAAATAAATTTGTGGGATGTATGCCTTATAAGGAATAATTTTAGGGGGCAACATTCGTTTCAGCCCATAGAAGGTCCTGTGAGAGATAAAAAATAATTCAATATGTAGAAAAATCGGTATTTTATTACTTCAATGCAGACTATTAGTTATTGTAATTGTCTCATACTCCAATTAATTTTGTGGTACTTTCACGTACTATATAATGCATATTTATTGTC
>NC_092211.1:602092-610006 GCF_043381705.1 Parasteatoda tepidariorum
AGAAATGTGCTATAGTATAAAATCTTAAGATAAAATTTCTAAAACTGATATCTCTTTAAAAAGGTTAAAATTTTGGCTATAATTAAGTCTATTAAAAATTTAAATAAGAGAAATTGCAATGGAAAAACCCTGCATAAACAAAACATTGAATTTCGGAAGAAATCTCGTTTGGTGAGAATGCTCTCTCTTGTCAAAAAATACAAAATAAACTGACCTCAAATAAAACTCCAAGGACTTCGAATCAAATAATTAAGGAAACTACTATCACGTTTAATATAAAAGGAAGATTTATTAACTAAACAATAAAATTACAGCATCGCAGTTCCAAAAAACAAATCTCACACTCACTCAAAAAAACAATTTACCTTCTAATTAGTCACCATAGCAACCACAAAACTCTTCTCGTTACCATCTATAAACTGATATATAATAAATAAATTATTTAACAAAAAATACGATGCGCATAAGCACATAACATTTTACACTCTGGTTATTTCAGTTTCCGTTCTTAGAAGCGCTATATGTTGAGCCACCCAATCTAGATTTGGCATGTGACATTTTTAGCGGCAATTATTGGTTGATTTTCTAGCGTTGCCATTTGGAGAGTTGTAATGAGGCTTTTTTTAATCGCCGTGTAAGAGAAATATGTATATAGATGTTCAATGAATTGAAAATGTTATTTTAGATTACTGATGTTATTTTTAAAATATGTGAAAAATTGAATTTGCTTATAGTAAAATTCAAAACAGTGACTAACGCTTAACCGATCTGAAAATTCCATTTCATTTTTCGTTCATCCTTATTTAATAAACAAATTAATGTTTGAAAAAATTATCTAAATAACAAGTGTCATCCACTGCAAGTTTAAAAAATAAATTTGAACTTGAGTGAAGGAATAAGAAGTACTTTATTAACGATTGAAAGTTTGAACATAATATAGGGCGAGTGTGAACTAATAGTAATTAAAGGGAAATCACCCAATGATGATTGAAAAGCAATCCAGGGTTGGTGAACGGAGTGAACAGGGGGCGGAGTCTCCTGGTAATAATCAAAGAAAACAGCTATTGTGTAAATGTGTGTCTTACTTTACAGTTAAACCATCAGTAGGGTGGTCGAGCGATCAGCGTGCCTGACTGTGCAGCCAATGATAGCGGGTTCGAATCCCGCACAGGGCATGGATGTTTCTCTCTGTAAGCTGTGGCCCACTCTATAAACGGGTTGCAGTGTGGAGTGGGTAATGTTGCTCTCCTCCTTCTCCGAGGGGATGAACGAAAGTTCAATGCCTGCCATCAAAAAAAATAATTATAATAATAACTTTTATAACTCCAGAAACGCTTTTGAAATTTGGAGAGAGGGTGCAAAAGACAATTTCAGTGCAAAAAAAAAAGAAGAAAAAAAAAACGTAGCAGAAATCTTAGCGTTCCCAGCGTAGCAGCGTCTGGGAAAGGTATTTAAATTAATTTTTCTTTTGGAATTAGTATTGTAAATTGCTGCAAATTAAGCTGCAAAAAAAAACTTTTTTTTTTCAATTATTTAATAGATAAATCAGTGGCATTTGCGTGTTTACATCTTTATTAAATTTTTAAAAAAATATTTCACTGGGAGTTAACTGCATAATTTTAATTATTATTTATCTTTTATTAGGTAATCTTCGTTAGAGTTGTTAGAGTTGAGAGCATGTAAGGCAAGGCAACATCAGCGAGTAAAACCATGTTTTGTTTATCGTTGTAATATAACACGCTATTTCTCTCTAAACAACAAGGCAGCCTTTAAAAAGAAAGTATAGTTCTCATAGAATCATTATCATCATAATTATATATAATCATTTTTGATAATAAAGTTTGTTTATTTCACAAAATATTCGCAAAATGACGATTCGCACAGATTCAATAATATTTCCTATGTGGTAATAGATACGCTAACTCCTTAGCTGGGATGGGGATGAATGTTGTCATATCAAGTGCGCATAGACACTTTATTATACATAAACAACAATTCTAAAATTACAATGGAGGCTTTTTGAAAGTTAAAGAGTGATTCCGGACTTAAGTTGGTTCGAATACTGTAAAAATTGTGAGTTTCAAATTAATATAGGAGCAAGTGTTAACATACACATAGATAAAGTTAAATCTTTATTTCAAAAAATGAACAAGATTTCATTTAGATTAGATGCATTTACTGTATTAATGAATTATTTTCGTCTTACTGATAACCATCAGAATACTAAGAAGAAGAAGATCGTATATACCCAATCATGTGACCACCTGTGCGGGGATATTGGTTGTTTTCTTCTTCTTAGAGTGTTAGTACCCAATTGATACTTGTCGGGCTAAACTTACTCGAAATAGAATGGTAAAAGCAGTAGCTAACGTAAACAAAAGCCACACAATCAATCAGGATCGAGGTACCCACACTAAACCACTTGCAGGTATTCCATTGCTGAAGAAAGAACAAAACTAAACCTTACAGTTATAAAAACTGTTACGGTAGACAGAAAAAAGGGCATCGGAAAAAATATCAAAAAAGAGAACAAAAACACCTCATTAAGCCCCAAAATGGAAAAAAGCACCTCAATAATTATTATATGATTGTAACGACCGATTCGTGTCATTAAAGCCAAATTTAATGCATTAAATAACAATACGATTGTAATATGTTTCTTAAGATGTTGATACACATGTATTAATTCAAAATTAAAGAAAAGGAATTACCTAACTTCATTATTCTAATTAGACAAATAATCAGGATTCTTAACAAATTTTAAAATCGTTCCAAATTTCAAGAAAAACACTTATTGTACTGAGAAAACATAATATACCCTTAATATTTTTTTCAACTAGTTATTTTTTTAAACAAAATTGTATTGAATTCAATACTTTATCAGGTTTGTTAATATTTTTAAATCATCAAAAGATTTACCATCTGAGAAACTACTGTTAATTAATAAACTATTTATAACAATATTAGTTTACATTATATTGTCTGGTAGGAAGAATCGGAATCAGTCTAGTTATAGATATAGATACACTATCTGGCCAAAAGTATTCGGGCACCCAAGTGGTGAGGACTTAGAGTGTTCTGAGGCACATATTAATATGAAGTTGGTCCTCCTTATGGCTCATGTCTGGAATAACTTTCCACCAGTTTTTGATAGGTGGCCATAGGAATTGACTTCCATCACAGCTGAAGTGAGTGCTTGCTTGCATTGAGGAGGTTCGATTTGACAGTCTACGTAATCTGAACTCTCATTCGTCCCCCAGTACTGTTCTGTGGTAATTAGGTCTGGGCTCTGAAAAAACCAATCCAATTTCTGAACACCCATTTTATCAAACTACGTCTGTGCAAGTTTTCTTCGATGTGTGAGTGGAGCAGTTAATCCTGCTGGATGAGAAATTGGCCGTTAGAGTTGGAAGTGCAGCACTGTCCAGAATGTTCACATACAACTCAGAGTTCAGGTTTCCAACCACAGAAACTAACGGACACAGGCCAAACCACACCCCCACACCATTATGCTTCCACCACCATTACAACTGGATGTTCGGATGGTTTTAGCCAGATAGAGTATAGATACGGATACAGAAAATGATTTAATAGAATTTTCTAGAAGTTATAGAAATAATAAATAAGAGTCTGTACAGAATAAATAAATAAGATGCACTTTTTGGGGCTTTTTCTTTAAAAGTGTTTTCTTCTTTTTTTTCCCCGTATGATTCACTGTTACAAATTCGCAAAAAGACAGTAATAAACAATAGCCTATTACATGCTTAAACTGTATTATTTCATATGACATCTGATCTTCCCATCGCAGAACAAATTAAGTTTAAAAAAAAAATTAAGTATTCAAATAAACGCAAAAAAAAAAAAAAATTATAGTAATCTCTGCCAGTATTGAACCATGCTAAAAAGAACACAGAAAAAAGCATCAGAAGAAAAACCCACAAAAAAGCACCTCATTAACTATTATATAAATCTAATGACCGATTCGATTCGGGATATTCAGTTCGAATTTAACGTCATCAAAATATTATTCAATCGCATTTAGACACTTTTCAAAAAATTATTTGAGATTCAAAGTTTAATCTGAAGTTGACTAAAGAACTTATAATACTTTACATATCTTTAATTGTAAGTACAATTTTATAATATGTAACAATAGAATTGTTATAAATAGTTTCTCAATTAACAAAAGACCCTAGGGTTAAAATCGTTTGACCATATAAATTTTGTTAAAATTTGATTTTAATAAAAAATATTAACAAATGTGATAATGCATTTCAGTTTAATATAATTTCCTTCTTAAAGAAAATTAGTTAAGTTTTACTTGTATATTATTATTTCACAATACAATAAGTGCAATTATTGAAATTTGGAAGTATTTTAAAACTGCTGAACTGCATTTCATACGTAGAATGAAGAGAGAAAAGTTCTTTTCTCTGTACGTTTTAGTTTAATCATTATATATATACAGTGGTGGCCAAAAGTGTGGACATTTTTTGAAAGTATCATGTTTTTCAACTTTGTGTGCTCGTAGAATATATTAATTTTCACTTAAATACAAACGTTTATATATCAAATTGAAGGTAATTTAATGTAGAATTTAATAGTAAATACAGTATTACAATATCTGCATCACAAAAAAAGTAATGCACCTAATAGTAAGATCCATCTTAGATTTGCATTTTTTTAAAGTGTTACTTACACAATCAATACTTAGTAGGATAACCCTTATTTTTTAAGACAGCTTCACAGCGTCTTTTCATCGATTACTGGAATGTTTTTTGATGATTAAGCTTTTTCGAATTTCAAAATTCCGTTATTGAAACTTGCTTTGTTGACTTAACTAGTGAAACACAGTAAATCAAGAATTTTTAGTTTTGATTTAGTTGGGTTTTTTTAGTCAACAACATTCTAATCGTTAGACTGGAGAAACTAATTCAATCGCATCATCTCCAAATACATATTTAAAGCGTTTTAACTTTGAAATATCGAGAAACTTTAACTTAATAGCCCTCCAAATATTGTGCAAGTACCTTATCCCTTAACGATCGATTAATTTTCAAGAAAACGGTCATAAAAGTGCATATTTCTTTGGCTTTTGTATTTGTATTACGTATTTGATTAGTGCTGATATCTAGTTTAAAACAAACTAATTATCTACAATTACCTTAAAAATATCCTGGTACTGCCATCTGATGTGTAAAATGAGAAATGAATTTTTTTTCGGGCAATAGAAATGAATTAGTTTTATTCTTAATGGCGCGTTACTACTGAACACTCCAGCCCGTCAATATCACGGGAGCGAGAAATAGAGGGCGAAGCCTCACCCCGTCATTTTCACGGGAGCGAGAAGGAAAGAGTTAAAGAGGTAGGTTTTTGAGATTATCTTATTTTTGGTGACAAGGTAGGAGGATCATTAGAAATATTAACTTAAGACAGTTGAATCCCCACAATTTCTGAAATTTTATTATAAAACTTTAAGAAAAAATCTGTAAAAACAGTCCTGGAAATAAAATAAAAATCGCGTCGAAAAGAAATCGCTTCAAAAATTGCATCACTTCAAAAAATTTCGAAATTTTATAAAATAAAATAAGAACATACATTTCGTTATTTTAATCGAACTTAATTTTAAAATTCTTAAAAAGAAATTACCACAGTAAAAAGTCAAAGCAAAAAAACAAGGAAAGCTGTTGCAATTTTCTTACGTAAGAATAGGCTGAAAGGTGGCTTATAATTAATATCTTAATTATTAATTTATTGAAAAAATAATTTACTAATTCACGCAAAATATTTTGTTGTAGGGATTAAATACGTATGATCAGCGCGCTCTTCTGGCATTCGTAAATTCCTCTAAAATCTGTAAATAACTTCAAAAGTAGCAAATATTAACTTTCATAATATTTGAACGGCCTTTTATATGTATCAACGCATAATGTTTCACTTGTAAGACGACGTTTTATTCATTTATGCTTTCCAAACAGCAAAACAATAATTAAGGAAAAGCAATGGTTACATTATCTTTGGAAGATTTAAAGAAAATTGTAATTAATACCCGTAAATTAAATTGAAAAATCTAAGTTACTTTGTGTTAGAAAAAAATTTTAAATTTGTTATTTTCACACATCGAGATTTTCTAATTAAATTTCCTTCTGCAAAAAAGAAAATTTTCATCGAAATTTCTACAAAGTCATTCAATGAAAATTTATCTCAGTTATATAACTTTAAATTTGAAAGGGTATATATATATAAGGAATATATATAGGGTATATATAAGGTATATATATATATATAAAAATTATATAATAAAGGGTATGCAATAAATTAAAAAATCTAAGTTAATTTGTGTTCAAAAAAACTTGCCTAGAATATTTGGAAATTTATTTTCCCACATCGAGATTTTCTAATTAAATTCCCTTCTGCGAATAAAAAAAATTCCAACAAAATTTCTGCAAAATCTTTCAATAAAAATTTATCTCCGTTAA
This sequence comes from Parasteatoda tepidariorum, assembly GCF_043381705.1. Lineage (NCBI taxonomy): Eukaryota > Metazoa > Arthropoda > Arachnida > Araneae > Theridiidae > Parasteatoda > Parasteatoda tepidariorum. The sequence continues at coordinate 608,572 of NC_092211.1, forward strand.
ATACTATAAATTTGAAAGGGTTTCCAGTTTCACTTACTTTGACATTATAATCAACGATAATAATGTTATGTCGGAAGAAACTGGCTCGAGAATTCAAAGAAAGAAATAAAAGTCATTACTCATATCAATATTTATTCAAATCAAATTCATTACCACGGAAATTAAATATTGTAAGATTTCAATTACGTAAGATTATTAACTCTTCATTTTAATAAACAGAGACAGAAATAATTTATAACACTTATGGAATTAAGCGCGCCTATCTTGGCGAGTGGGGGGGGGGCATTTTTGGGAGAGGAGATGTAGAGTTGGTTCGAAGAAGTTGAAATGAGAACACGGACTTCTCTCGCTCGAGATTTTTTGATATGTTATTTCATGTGTTGAATATGTGTGTGTGTGTATTTGTTTGTGTTGTGGAAACGAAGAGTTTGAATAAATAATAGTTTCCAACCTGGACTATTTATTTGTGCCACACATTACAATATAAAATTTATTAAAGAGTAATAAGATCTTTAGTAACTTATGGTGGTGAAATCTTGGTTTTTAGGAAATCAGATACGACGACTTATTAACATCGCAAAGAAATATATTTAAAAAAATTTTTGGACTGATTCAAATAAACAACTCTCAGTGGTAAATTAAAAACAAAATTGAATGTGACCATTTCTTCAATTTTGAGAACAAATTCTACAACTATCAAATAAGAACACTGAAACCAGACATAAATAATAAGAGATGATGATAATAATAACTTTATTAGATCTTCTATATTCTACATTTAGATCCAACAGAAGAACTGCTCTGAGATGTTTTTTTCGTTCTGGAGTTCAATTTAAACGTCTCTTAGAAGCAAATATTGCTTCAGACATTTGGGAATGTCCAACCATTCGACTCCCTTGGGCAGTTGAAAGCACTCCTTCAGCTGGCGTCTAATGATACACTTGGACAGATGCTGCAATGATCTTGGACACTTCCCCTGACTGTCAGGATCTCTCACCAATTTGCAGTACCAGTCCCAGGCTTTCATGGCTTTCCGAAAGGTCTGTGGTTTCGCCCAGTTAAAGCTTCTGGTGAACTCCTCCATGGTGATGTAGGGGTCCGGAATGGAGCTCCACAGAATTCGAAAAACAAGTTCGTAATAGAAAGGGGGATGACTTATTCCATACCTGTAGTGAAGGTAGAGACAGAAGAGTTGGTATGATCTAAATCTTAATGAAGCATCGATTACCTCCCCAACACAGTATATATCACGTATTTCATCTCTCAACTTTGTGTGCTCGTAGAATATATTAATTTTCACTTAAATACAAACGTTTATATATCAAATTGAAGGTAATTTAATGTAGAATTTAATAATAAATACAGTATTACAATATCTGTATTACAAAAAAAGTTATGCAATTAATAGTAAGATCTATCTTAGATTTGCATTTTT
>NC_092211.1:610420-628468 GCF_043381705.1 Parasteatoda tepidariorum
TATTTATGCTATAAAATGCAAAATTCTTATCAAATAAAAAACAATTATCTAAACAGTTGCTGATTGTCATGTAATTTTTCAAACTGAAATAGCAATTTTTGTATGTTAAGGAGTTAATATATATTTCTACTTCACTGTTATTGATATGTTTCAGAGGGCTGTAGTTAGATTAGACTAAAATACAGTCGAACCCCGCTATAGTGAACCTGGGATATAGTGAACACTCGGATGTAGTGAACTTTTTTAGCGGTCCCGTCCGAATTCCTATTTAAATAATGTTATTTTCAACGCTTATAGTGAACAGCTTAGAACTTGGAAACTCGGTTATAGTGGACTCAAATTTCATTTCTTTAAATATCTTTTTCAGTCCTCCATCTTTAAACTTGTAGGTGTTGGGACTGGAAATGAATGCATTCCTATAAAATGTGACATATTACTCTCCTTTATGCTTATCACTTCTAACTATACTGTAATAAATGTCAAACAGATCATTTATCTTATACTCCCCCCTCCCTGACAAGCCTCGCTTTATCTCTTTTCCCCAAGCTTGCTCTACAACTAGTTAACTTGGCCACCTGCTGAATTTTTGGAATTTTCTTATCTGTTCAAACCATATTCTTTACAAATCACCCCTTGACAATCAAGAAGGGGAACAATTTAACTCATTCTACAGCTGCTCTCTTCATATTCTTACATTATCTATTTGAGACAAGATTTTTATTTCAAAAGCAGTGAAAATAGCAAATTCTCTTAAAGAGAAAAGCGCTTTCGATAGAGGACAAAGTTAAAATTGTAAAGCGTATTGATGATGGAACCAATCAATCGACCCTGTGTAAGGAATTTTCCTTGTCAAAATCTACAGTTTCAAACATTTGAAAAAATCGAAGAGCAATTCTTGCGGCATACGACAAAAACATGGTTTCATCGAAAAAACTGCTTGGAGCTGAAAGAGAAAACGTAGAAGATGCTTTGTTAAGATGGTTCGAAATATTGTTCAAATTGTAAAAATCTTGCATTCTTTGCACATTGTAGATAAGAAAATTGATGAACTCAATTTAAAGTCAAATTGTGTTCAATCAAAAATCACAAATTTTTTTCATAAAAAGGGAAAATAAAACTAATATTTAGCGACGTAATTACTTTTTCCATCAATTTTTACTTTATTATCTGTTAATTAGTTAATAATTTTTTAAATAACTTATGCAAAGTTGCAAAGCCAATTTTCAATCATTCAACTGTCTTATGCAAAAAGTATTCTTCAAAAAATTTGGATATAGTGAACCATCGGTTATAGTGGACACATTACTGAGTCCGCAGACGGTTCACTATAGCGGGGTTCGACTGTATATATATATATATATATGGGTGATTTTTTTTAAACATGACAATTCGGAATTTCTTTAAATTTAAAATCTTCAAAATAACCTAACTTTTTTTTTTGTATACTTCTTTAGTTACACTTATTAATATCTTACAGACACCAGTGTAGTTTATTGATATTTAATCAGGAAAAAAAAAATAGAAATTCAAATCTTAAATGCCAGGAAAATGACATATTAGCTTATAAGTTTAAAAAACAGTCATTTTAAGTTAATAGTAAGTAACTCAACTTAAGCTTTATGTTAGATGGACCATAAATTGCTTAAATTAATTCTTTTTATCCACTGTAAAAAGAAACAAAAAAAATTTTGTTGTTGATATGTACAGAATAAAATTGTGTATAATAACTAATCATTAAATAAATAATAACTTTGATTACATCCAAGCATATTACGATCATACTCATACATAAACTTAGTATTAGGTTAATATTTACTTTCCCTCCTTACAGTATTAGCAGTTTAAAAAAAAAAAAAATTCTGGTAACACTTCAATGTCCTGGCATTCATAAGTCAGGAAAATGACAGCCAGGATAATGACAAATTCACAATTTTATACCATATAACTTTACATAAATTTTGTATTTTGGCCTAAGACGTTTATATTCTGCAGAAAACAACAGGATTTCTTAAAATAACTCAGACAAATCTATGTAGTTTATGTTATTAATGATTTCAAGAAGCCCGGAAAATGACAACACTAAAACCTACTCACCTTGAAGAATTTTTTGAAATAGAGTTTGAACCAGAATTTCCATAATAGTTACCATAATAATTAGACTAAATTATTAGACACACTATAGTTTTTTAATAATTGCGTTTGTTGCACAAGTTTAAATGCAATACTTTTATATTTAAAAATACTTGTAATGTGTTTTTATTCAAGAGACTTTTTATATACTTCCTATTTGTATTTGTTCCTAACGCATTGCATTGCAATGTTAAACAATCGATGCATGAACGTAAGCAAGTGCAAACTGGCTAAAAGCTGAGTAAAAACAATAAAGCTGTATTGTATCACCTGATAATTAAGATTTTACAGCTTATAGTGCATCTAATAATTTGGCCAGGTAGTGTCCTCCTAAGTCATCCATAGGTATTGTTTAATTTTCCATGCTTACGACTGCTGATTCTCGCGTTGTTTATTTTATTTTCAGTCTTAAAAAACTTTATTTAATCTTTCTTCAATAACTTAGAGTCAAAGGAAATTTGGTTTAGATCCTTATCTATGTTCACCGTTAATTTTAAATCTAAGTTAAAGAAACTTTAAAGAAAGTTCTAACAAAGAGATTTATACATTAGAACAGAAAACACATATCAGGATTTCAACCTATATATGAAAATAATGATGGTGCCGAAGTGTTTATTTTACTCTGGCAAAATTTTTACAAGTCGGGAAATCACATAGTAAGATACACATTTCCAACAAAAATTTCCACATTTATTATTATTTTGGATATTACCTTACACCAACATTATTATCTATTACTATTTGTATTACTATAGTTACTATTTGTAACCTAACAATATTAAGAACTTAGCAATCACACACAACGATATAAGAGCACGACATTTTTTTTTTTCAATACATCAGCCTGTTTGGCAAGTGGAAACATTATAAGCGGAAATACAATTGTAAACTCACAAAATTTGCTGAAGCAATATACCCTCAATATTAAATGTTATGATTACGAAAAAATATTCATGTTTATTAATAGATTTGAATAATAAAATATTGGAAGTAAAATTTCACAAGATCTATTTACCAATCGAATTTGACTCAAAAAAAGCATCTAGTGTAAAGAAATGAATGTGGGAAATCGCAAGTGGGGGGTCACAAGCGTAAGCAATCAGAATTCTTTCTGGCACATATATTTCAAGTGAATAATTTCAACTTTCTTAGAAAAAAACTATTTAGTGATAGGAAACAACATTTATTGCAAAGCAATCATCGGGATTGGTGATTGGCAGCGAGCAGGAGGCATAACTATTGGTATAATGAAGCAAATTGTTATTAACAAAACAAATAACTATTAGGATTTGTATATAGGAGGGCTCCTGTAGGCTTCAGAAAAAGAATTGTATAAACTTGAGAAAAGTTAACTCAGTTAAACTTTCATAACCCTAACCTTTTCATTAGGGGCAGTGGTGGAAAATATAGTTGTTCCAATACAAAGGAAATAGCAGTCCTATAATTTTGTCTGGAAAGCAGTGAAAAATTTCGGCTTTTGATCAATTTTTTTTTTGTTTGTTTTTTTTTTGCGGTTTTTGCTACTTAAAAGAAGAACTTATTTTTTTAAAAGAAAAGAACTTACTTTTATTTTGAACTTTTATTTGCAAGTGTTATGCAACGGATTGCCTGTAAAGTTTGTATAATTCTTCGAAAAATAAAAATGATTGCATGTAATTATTTATAATTTCTTATTGGTACTTAATTTTCTTTTTTGGATTAAAATGTATAGAAATATATGCATTATTTTAAATTACACAATTCGAAAAACAAAATATAAAATTTGAAAGAAATTAATCAAATAGTTCTTGAGAACTGAAAATTAACTTTTCGATAATATCCGACGTGAAAAAGTGTAGTTATATTTATGAATCCCAAGCGTCTGACCACTCTGTTGTTTAAACTATAGGGACCCTTTGTTGTAATTAGCCTCCAATATTTTGAGGGAAAAGAAGCTTAGTTTGTCAGAAAAAGTGTAAGTTTATTTAGTGGAAGTGCATTTTTTGTTGTTCTAATTTCTTACTATCTATCTATCTATATATATATAAATTAATATATAAAATTTAATTGGAAGCTTACGAAAAAGAACTTTTTTATTGAAGGAGTAAGACCCCTGTCTCTTTAAAAATTACTAATAATAGAGTTAAACTATCATCTTGTGATATAGTAATAAAAAAAACACTTCTTCAAGTATTTTATTTGAATTTTTCGTATAAATCAATGGATCAACTTTTAAATAAACTGTTAATTGTTATATTAGAAATCTTAGTAGATATATTATAAATATATAGTTATATATATTAGTATTTTAAAGAACAATCTATGTAACTAATCATTAAATCAAAAGTTATCAAGAATCAAAGTAAATAAAAGTACTAAATTGCAATAAAAATAAGTTACTAATTCATAATGCTAAAGAAAACTTACATTAACTGTTGGTCTGCAGCCCCAAGTAAATATGATCCACACAAGCGACTGTTATATTCGTTCAATCCACCAAAGTCAGTAATCAGTATGTAAATTCTGGGATTGCGTATCAAAGAATTGTGAGATAGATCAGCATTCATGTGCGGCTTATTTTTGAATAACTGTAGAAAGTCCAATTTCATTCCATTCGCAAGTTCAAGAAGTTCTTTAAGCTTATCGGGGTAGTCCAAAACTATACTTTCCTCATAAATATCATAAAGAAAAAATTCATCTAAAGGTTTATCATTCGGTGTTACTTTCAAATAAACAATTTTCAAGAATTCGGATTCTTCTGGTGTGAAACATTCCATATTTTACCACTTCCAACTCGGAATGTACGTCTTAACGAGACAGAAGGACACGAACTTTAAATAAATTTTAGAGTTAGTGTATAAGAAGTAACCTGTGAGGACCTGATTTAACTCGATTCACGTCACGCCTTTATCGTACTCCTGGATTTTATCTCTCGTATAGGCTATAGAATGGCTTATCTATGAATGGCTGTGTGTGGTCTTACTTGACGATTCTGAGAATGGCCAGACGATTCATGGTGGGCCTATTAACCTTATAATTCCTACAGTATTGTAGAAAATGTGGCCTTTCATTAGGAGACTTTTCAGAATGGCGTTTTTTAACCCATAATGAAGAGACAGGAAGGGGGAAAGTCGTCCCCTTTAACTCCATTCAAAATAATTAAGGAGCAACAGGTGTTAACAAAATTGCATGTTTCCCAAGAAGGGAAGTTAAGAACTTTTGGTGACTAATAAACGAATTTTACTGTTTATTATATTTTTTTCCCCCTGCTTTTTAATGATATTGAAAAATTTAAGACTCTCATAAATTCTAATATTTCAATTTACCTTTAATAATGAAAAAAAAATATTTCTTAAGTCCTAGTTTTGAAATGTTGTATTAGTAAATATTTTCTTTACAGCGATCCCTCGTTTTTCGCTGTTAATGGGAACCAGAACCTTCTGAAAGCTGAAAAACCGCGAAGTAGGATTTGCCAATAGGAATTTTCGTGTATGCACGAAAGTTTTAAATATGTAAACAGTATTTACACACTTAAGACAAAAATTACAACAGTATAAATAATTACTTAAACATGTCTGTACTAATTAATAAGATTAATTACAAAATCGAGTGTAGAGTGCTTTAAAGACACCCCTTGATCCATCGGCTGAATAAGAGGTGTAGTGTTCGTGGGCAGAAACTCTACCTGCACACCATTATATTGCAGGTCTGTTGCATGGCCTCCTGCACAGTGCATCAGGAGAAGGACCTTAAGGGGGATGGCCCTCTTCAGCCAGATACAGCTGGAGTGAATGAAGCAGTGGAGGAATCATTCAAGGGTGAGAGGTTTCGTCATCCAGCCCTTGGAGTTATGCATCCAGAACACGAGCAACAGAATTGTATTTTTGTTTTTGAATGCCCGTGGATTTTTGACTTTATAAATAAGGCCTGCCTTAATCATAAAACCTGCAGCATTGCCAGCTGTGATGACAGTCACACGGTCTTTGTGAGCCTTGAAGCCTGGCCTTTATGAGAGCCCGTAGTATATGTACTCTGAGTCAACTCATCTCTTTGTTTGACATGCTGGGATCCTTCTCTCTCGCGCATCAACATGAAACAACGCTTCTTTACGCAATGTCGCTGCCGACATGGTTGTATTTTTTCATTTTTAGTTTTTGATGAATATTTTGGAAAAACCCGCGGAGCACTGAAGCCGCAAAACATGAAGCGTGAAGTGGCGAGGGAACACTGTATTATTTTCTTAATTTTTGTTCCGCATTACATTCATTTTTTCAGTCCGTCATTGAATTATCACTTCTCCTTTTGTGTAAGGGGCTTAACATGAACTAATGAGTGAATGGACCTTTCTTGATATAATGTTTTAGATCGAAAACTAAAGAGTCAATTTGAAAAAAAAAAATTTTTTTTAAAGTGAAAATTTACATTTGTAGCAGAATATAAATTCTAATGGGAAGGAAATAATTCTTGTGATTGATTTTTGAATAATTTTTTCTCGAAAAGTATTTGTTTCTTTTAAGGGGGTAACCCTGGGTTAAGTACTTACTAGGGAGCCTTACATTATTCACTGGCTGATTTTTTATATGTACACACAACTACTCGAACAGTTATCTTTTATAATAATTGAAAGTTCTAAGGAATAATACTAAGTATTAATTTTTAATTATTCAATAAGAAGAATATCATAAATATATCTTTCAAAGAAGACAAATAGTATACGGTATACCTTCTGTGCTGTTACATAAAAATTTAGAAATAAAAGTCTTAAACTATTTATTTATCAATGAAAAAAATTAGATAAGCGATTGAATAAATTAATAATTATAATTTAATGAGTAAAAGGAGTGCTGTTTCAACTCTAATAAAAATTATCTACTTCAATATCGATTGAGCTTACAAAAATTTATTAAAAATATTAACCTTAAAAACCATTACTTGCAATTTAAATTCAATAAATTAAGATTAGCTTCAAAGAATTAGTAAGGCACACATTTTTTCATGCTACACGTGCCAAATACTAAAAAGCTTTATTTTAAACAAAATTGTTAAAGAATTAAATTTAAACGCCTCACAAGATATATAAATTATGAAATCGTTTTATAAATTATGAAAATATGCTTTCCTCTAGATATGCACATTTTTTCTATTCTCTTGTTAATTTTTCATTTTGATTATATCACAATATTTTCAGAACTATTTAAGAGAATCATAAAATATTAGCACGCATTTAAAAAATAAAAAAAATATTTGTTTAAAAGTAATTTTTTATAATTATTAAATTTAATTATAATTGAACCATTTTTGGCTTGTAAGGAAAACGAATTTTAACATTTTTTTCATTCCTTTTTCAAATTCATTTCTAAAAATTGCAGAAAAATACTAAATTGCCAATACCGTTACAAGTTTTACTTTATTCGCATTGGACTTTTTAATAAGTTGTGAGAAAATGTTATTATTTAAGCAGATACGCTGTTTAAAAATATTGTTATAAAACCCTAATTAGCTTACTAAGTATTTTAATGAAGCTATGCACTAGGTATTTTTCATGTTATAACTGAAATTAACTTTTTATGGACTTCGTTTTAAAGGAAGGTATATCAGTAATTCAGTATTTTTTTGTGTTCTGAAAGTATTAATACAAAAAAGTCAGTAAAATTGAATTGAAATAGAAAAAATGCCAACGGTGCAAAAATATTTATTTCTCAGGTAAAAATCTGCTTCGTATTCTGATTTGTAATTTAATACCTTTGTTATGCACTTTAAAAGAATCTTACAGTAATACTTAATGTTGCTTCAAACATAAAAGAGTCCTATACACAATTTTGAGAAAGTTGCTGCAAGCCATTTGACTGGTGTTTTTAATAGAGGCCCCCTACCTCATGTAAGTTGGAAACCTCTGAACTGTAATATCGACACATGCTTGATTATTTTTTCTTTTCTTCTTTAAACTTTTGTTATATTTTAGGAATAAATATCATTAAGATTAATATTAAAAAATTTCTAAAATCACATTATTTTTAAAAAAATATTGTTAAAAATTTCATTAAGAAAATACTTGACTAAAAAAAACTTTTCAGTTATTTCTTAAACTGTTGTTTGATATTTGAAAAATTCATATTGTTAGTAAAATGATAAATTAAAAATTTATGAAGGAAAAAAACAAAACTTTTGCATAATTTTTTCTCTCTGTAGTGAAATTCTTTTTTAAATATTGGCTAAGTATTTCTAAAGCTATTTTGTTGTATTCATTAGCTATTATTATACTCGCGTTTATTGATTTTATTCAAATAATATTGTATTATTAATTTAGATTATCCTTATCTGATGCGATTAACTCCAATTAAAAAAGTCTTTTGCAAATTTATGCAACAAATGAAAGAAAAAGTTTTTCCGAGTGACATTTTCATAATTCATTTTACATGCACAATGGTAAATAATAAGGTTTTAAAAAAGAAAGAAAAAACATCGTAAAATATAAAAACAATTTAGTAACTAAAAATTCGCTTAATTACAAATTTTTGCATCTGGAAACACTAAAACCGCGAATTTTTTATTTTAAAAAATCCTCAGTAACCCTTATGGCTAGAGCGACAACACTGAAATTGTATAACTAAAAATTCTAAAATTAAATCCTCAAATGACAAATAAAGTGCAACTACTTTGCACCCTTGTCTTCTGAGTTGGGTTCAATGTAAGAGAGTAACAAAACACGAAAATTTTGCTACAAATCTATTTCAATAAAGCACAACGATTGAAACTACAACTTTCTAGAAAGAAATTATTAAATTTAAATAAAAAAAGAAAAAGAAACGTATTGTACTGCTTGTGTTTGCAAATTATAATTTATTGTAAAAGATGATATAAAAGAGAAGAAAAGATTGTTTTTTAAAATGTATAAATCTGCAACAGTGAAAAAAAAGTCTAGACAATCAGGAAAGAAAAAAAAGGAAAAAGGTTTTTTTTATTGCTATACAAATTTTTTTTCATTTGAGTTCAAGATTACGTAAACTAACAAGCCTTTAAAAAATGCTGTTACTTAAATTAACAGCTACTTAACAAAACAAAAGTTTAAAGTTTATTTCATGCATTTTACCTTTTTATTGAAACTTATTTATTACACATAATTTAGATACTTATTGTAACTTTAAAATTAAAAGTTTTTGTGATAAGTTAAGCATTTTATCAATTGCAAATATGAAATAAGTAATTATAAATAATAGAAATGGTCCTAAATATAATAAAATGCTTATAAACAGCAAAATAGTAATCATACACAGTAAGTTATAACACATAAAATATTATTTCATTATTAAATCGTAAGTTACAACGGTTTATAATTTTCAGAAATTAAGCAACCCTTATTAACTTTCTTAAAGCTAAAAGCACTATAATACGAACAAGGGCTTAGGGCGCTTGATCCAGAAATACTACACTACAAGAGCTGTACAACCTACGGCCCACGGTAGCCCCTGAGCACAGTAAAAAAAAAACTATTATAATTTGTTTTGGGAGGGAAATCAGAAATTTTGAGTTACGCATCTAAGTTTCTAAACGCGCCAAATTTAAATCAATGTAGTTTTCTGATCGCTTTTTTCGGAGGTTATCACTCCGAATTTCCAAAGTTTCAAAACCTATTTTATGATTCAACGTTCGTAAAATTTATTATAATTCACTAAATATCAATGTCCTAAGGTTAAAAATACATTGAACTTAATCTAAACTGAATGTTGAATCTTATTTTGAGTTATGCGTCTCCTTGCGATCTCTTTATACGATCTCCTTAGTTATACGATCTCCTTAATTAAAATATTTAATTTGTAGTAATGTTAATTTTATACTTTCATTCAAGAACATTATAGAATATATATTTTAAAATATACTCTTGTGGTACGCGATGTGATAAAAAAATTATCCCTTTTTTCCATCTTTATGTTTTTTGATATATATTTATTTATCTATATTACTAAAAAAAAAATTTTTTTTAAGAACATATTACTTTGGTTATCTTTAATTTTTAGTGTTAATGTGTAAAATAATTTCATTTAATTAAACTACTAAGTAAATTGATAAAACGAAGAAGAAAAAGAAAATAATTAGGATAAAAAATTAATTTAATTTAATACAAATATATCACTAAGTTAATTAACGAAAAGTACTGCGTCTAAAACACGTTTACATTAAAACTATCAGAATTGCGGTCAACATATCTAAATACCTGGGCACACATCCCATCATTCAATAAGACTGTGCATCTTACCATAGGAATTTCAATAAAAATATTTTCATATTTCATAAGATATTTATATATTAATATAATATGTCAGTATTATATTTACTTTATACGCAAAAATTACCCTTAACTAAACTTTGAATATCTTTGTTGTAAGATAGTGAGTTACTTCCGTGTATTATTGAGATAAATCAAATTTCAATGTTATTACTCAGTCAGTTGTTTTACATTATTTCAATTTAGTACCTTTTCGAATTCACGTTTTCATCGCGACTAGTAATTCATATTAAAGTAATTTAAATTAAAATAAATTAGAATAAAATGAATGATTATAAATTCCTAAATGTCTCTTCATAGTGTTCTTGTCTCATATTATAAATGTAAGTTTTTTTTTGTTAAGTCTAAGGTAGGGCGCATTTATCATTTTTGTGAGGGTATCTTTCAAAAAAAAATCTTTCTCAATAATATTCAAAATTTTTAAAAAAATGCCTGTTTTACTTACTGTGTTTATAATACGTACTTTATTTACAAAATATCTGTAAAGATTGTTTTTTTTTATTTTACTTGTAATTTGCTTTTAATCCTACTTTTTAATAAATACGGCGAGATTTTCTTTATATTGTTTCCTAAAACAGACGAAAAACAGGTACTTAATTTTTAATTGCCATAAAATATCTATAATAAAAGAAATCTATGTCTCTTAAAATATTTACCGAATGCAATATAAAGAAGAAAAGTGTTTTAAATTTTTTTTTTCTTCTGAGAATCGTGAATAAACTACTTTCGTGTCAGAATACAAATTGATAGATATCAAATTTAAAAGAAAAAAAAACTGAAAAATAAAAAAGGTCAAATTTATGTTCTAAGTTTATATGACCAAACATCGTAAAAAAATTTAAAGTATTAAAGTTTAACGAAGAACCAAAAATATTTTTGCAGAAAATTGAAATGCATATTCACGAATATTAAAATATAAATTCACGAAAGAATCAAAAACTCTCTTTGGAGCCATATCAAGAGCAAAAGAAAAATATATTTTATTACTTTTTTTTCTTCTTTTTTTTTGAATATTTTATATTAAAAACATTTGTATTGGCAAAAAAAAAAAAGAAACAACAACTTTTCTTAATAATATTTAAAATTAATGAATAAATTAATAGATAAATCTGCACAATAGAAAAGAAAAAGCAGATTTTTATTATGAATCTGTTTATAATCCTATTTCAATTTTTAATAAACTTTTATTTTTATATGCTCTTTATTTATGCTAATTTTTTAAACCTTACAGGAAGATACTTTCCCTAAAATTAGCTTGTAATATCGTATCATTAATCCCGATAAAGTAGCCATCACATTTCAAATTATCAAAACTTTTATTTAAAATACCAGCAGAAATGTGAAGGATAGCTCATCTAACCTAGCAACCCCTTAAGAGCATCTAAAATCTGGGACAGGAATGACGGTGCCAGTATTAAAACTGTAATTAATCCTCCAGCAGGAGGTAATGTGAGTGGTGGAATCTTGGGGCAGGTTTATTTACTAGTAATTTGAAGGGGGAAGGGTAGAGCTGACCATTCATTTCATATCTTGATGGCAATAGATTTCTTCCGAGAATCGAACACACTGTCAATGTCACACTAAAGTTATATTTCCATTCATGTGGTTCAAATAATAATAAACGACTTTCTTAAAACTTGAAATACGGGTATCCAGTCACCTGGTGGTTTCTTTCAAGAAGTAAAAGTTTGTAGCAATTGTAAAAGTAGTTCCAAATCGAAATTTCGAAGCGTGTTTAACATTTCTTTTCCTTTGGAATTTTATTTATATAATGGCTACCACAAGTGTGGACTATCGCGATTTCTTACTTGTTTTCAAAGCTTTCCATCTGAAAAAGAATGCCCCAAATGGAATAATTTGCAATTGCGAGCTCGAAAAAGAGGATACTGTTTTTTCTAAAGATGAGGAGAGATATATTGAAGAAATTAATGGTGGTTTGGGATTATTTTCCGATGATTCTTTTCGAATAGAAACCATAATGGTACCAACATGTGATGATGATATTTCATCAACTAAAATTTTGAAAAAAAATTTTCGTGGTGTTAGGTCACCTTACAGGAGCTTAATGTGGTGTGGCCGCCTTCTGATTGAATTCCACGAAGAAAACCAATGCAGTCGATGCAGTCGGTATTTATCGTCTGCTCTGAAGTTTTATATAAAAGCGATTGAAATCTGCAAAGAGGCTCGCTATCTTTTACCTATCCGTCCTTTTAGTATGATAATGAAAGAACTTTTAAGGCTTTCATCTAAATTTCGCGTTCACCAGAGTGTATTTCTCGAACTTTTGAGATTGCTTAGCACAGATCGATATTATTATCTGTCTGATTTTCTGACTGACGATGAGGTTTGTGTGTTAGAAGATATATTTAGAGCAGCAAACGAACTTAAACTACATATATTGTTACTATGGAAAAAAGTAGACAGGAGATCTTACCATTTATTTAATTGTTTTATATATAGAAAAGTTGAATTTCTTATTCCATTAATCAAATTTGGAAAGTCAGAGTGCATATCAATAAAGAGTGGTGAATATTGGGTGTCAGCATTGTACAAGTAAGTATTATTATTTTTCTATTTAATTATTCACTGTTTGTTAAACTATTCTTCTTCATCTCAAATTGTTGAAAGTATGTAATTGTGAAATATTCTATAGATAATTTTTAGTACCATTTACTATTTTTTTTGTATCAAGTGCAAAAACCCTACAAATTGCCCAAAAATCTGGAAAACTGCTTAATTTACAGTTATCCACGTAATAACCCGAATATCAGCATAATAGTATAATAAATATAATATAATAGTATAATATAATATAATAGTAGTATAATAAATATAATAATAGTAATAAATAATAATAATAGTAGATTTACTAATAAATAATTGATAATAGGTAACGAAATTTTAATTTGATTAACAAAGCAGCAGCCTTAATCAGAGGCGCAGATGTTTATTGAAAGCAGTGGGCCGCAAGTCTTTAATCTCCATTCACGTTGAAGAAGCTTTAGAAACACCAAAAGGTGTTTTGTGGAACCCGGGTGTTCTGTGAAAAGGTCACAAGGGTTCCGTGAGTTAGGCACTTTTTTTTTTTTTTTGACATATTTATTGAGCTAGTAAGTTTTATTATTCTTCTATTTATTTATTCTCTGTTTGTTAAACTATTATTCTTCATCTCAAACTGTTAAGAATATGAAATTGTGAAATATTCTAACGATAATTTTTAGTACCATTTACTTTTTTTTATATATCAACTACAAATTGCCCCAAAATGTAGAAAACTGCTTAATTTATAGTTATCCACTCCCACGTAATCACCAAATATCTGCTTAATTGTTTTTTATTTTTCCGCAAAATGTCTTTATTCACCAGACACACTTTTTTTTTTTTTTTAATTACAGTATGTATTTAAAATATTGTAATTATAAAGTAAAAAAAAACAAAGAAAGTATTTTTATTTTCTAAAAATTTTTACGCTTTATTTGTTTTGCAAGTTATCAGCATAATATCTATCAATTATTACTATTCATGTGAAGTAAAATTTATTTTTAATTATACTGGAGTGAAACAACTCACATTAAACCGGTTTGACTCACATTAAAAATCCACTTGCTTACAGGGTGTGAAGAAGAAAAAAAACGAACAAATAATTTTTAAGAGAACTTTATTGAAATATAAATAATCACAAATAATAATAATAGTAGATTTACTAATACATAAATTTAATTGACAATAAATGGCAAAATTTAAATTAGATTAGCAAAGCGGCAGCCTTAGGCAGAAGCGCAAATGTTTACTGTAAACAATGGGCCGCAAGTCACCATAAAGGTGTTTCGTGGAACCATGGTGTTCTGTGGAAAGTTCACGGCGGTTAGGCACTTTTTTAAAAAAACTAGAAATAATTTTTAAAACGTATAATAGGTTTTCTTTCAACCAATAATTAATTTATTTTATTGATTTGGTTATTATTATGAAATCATTTAAATTAAACAATTCCCCAATAAAAAAAAAGAAATGGAAAAATTTAAAACGTATCATTAAGTTTTTTTCTGATAACAATGTACTGAATAAATTACTAAAAATATTTGCATTTATATCAGCAATTCTCAGCGAACTTTAAAATAAAGTTACACATTTAAGGATTACTAATTATTTTTTCTCTGGCAACTGTGACATTTTATAATATTTCTTTTTGGTTAATTTATTCAATTTGATTTATGCATGCGACAAGAAGTAATAGACTAAAGGTTGCTGCAGAAGAACGGACAAATAATTTTTAAGAGAACTTTATTAAAATATAAATAATCAAAAATAATAATAGTAGATTTACTAATAAATAAATTTAATTGACAATAAATCGCAACCTTTAAATTTGATTATCAAAGCGGCAGTCTTAAGCAGAGGCGCAAATGTTTATTGAAAAGAGTGGGCCTCAAGCCTGCATAAAGGTGTTTCGTGGAACCCTAGTGTTTTGTGGAAAGTTCACAGGGGTAAGGCGCTGTTTTTTTTTAAACTAAAAATAATTTTTAAAACCTGTATTAAGTTTGCAGTCAACCAATAATTAATTAATTTTACTAATTTGGTCATTATTCTTAAATCATTTAAATTAAATAATTCCTCCAAAAAAAAAATAGAAAATTTTAAAATTTATCATTATGTGTTTTTCTATTAACAATATACTGAATAAATAACTAAAAAGATTTGCATTTATATCAGCAATTCTCATCGAACTTTAAAGTTTAAAATAAAGTTACCATATTTAAGAATTACTAATTATTTTTCTCTGATAACTTTGACATTTTAAAATATATCTTCTTCAAATACCGTAATTTGGTTAATTTATTCAATTTGATTTATGCATGCGACAAGAAGTAATATACTATAAGAGTTGCTGCAGACTTTCAAATTCGGCTGCCTAGCATAAAGTCTAACTTTAAGACTGGTATAGATGAAAGAATGAAAAAAAAATTTATTACTATTTCACAAAATCACATATCCTAATTATCTTTCTTTAAAAATCCGTGTTCCACCAAGGGAAGTTTAATCATTTAGGGGGGAAAAAATTAAAAGCTGCTGCTCTAGAGAATTTAGTAAAATTTATAACAAAAAAAGAAAAAGGAGCACTTTTAGAACTGCTGGTCGGATTTTCCTTCTATAAAATGATTTGATAATTAAAAGTTTTTAGAAATATGTATAACAGTTTTTAAAATAGGTTTTATAATTTTAACCGTGACGGAATATACTTTTTTGGACTATAGAAAACGCTCTTTTTTTTTTTTTCTTTTTTTTTTGAAATTTACTTTTTTTTCCCAACATATCGGACCCTAATATGACCAGATTCACGTCTTATCTTTTAAATTATTTGATAAAATACAATAATTCCTTCACAAAAAAGCCCTTGGCCCAGAGTCAAATATGTAATATAGAGCTGCGATGGCTATGGGGATTCTCAGTACAATAGCTTGTATAACAATTTTTTCTTAAAACCTTAATCGACAAGATTGGGTTTATCTCTTATCACTGGACTTTTTTTCTGTAATTTTTCTAAGGATTCACACTCCTAAATGTCCAATCAATTTTACATGTTTAATTTGAGGCTTTACAGGAATGTTAAAAATTCTGTTAAATAAAAATGAAAAAAATTCTAATTGTAAGAAATTTTAGCTCTAATCGAAACATATAGAGAAATTCGCGGATTTTAGAAGAAAAAAGAACATCTTTTTTTTTTCCTTGGTTGAAATTTTCATTAATTTGGGTAAAAATTATTTTAAAACTTGTGAAAACTGCGTCACTTGTGGAAAAGAGACCAAGGAGTCTTCTTTGAATATATCAGGATAATTTTTAATTTCTTGTTACATTTTTTATTTCGATTTTTGAAGAAAGATAATTGGATACAAGAGGATTTACAAGTGTATCATAAACATTACTTTTACCAATCCTCCAAATTTGCAGGGAAAAATTAGCAAATAATAAAACCCCTCCACCATTAGATGTTTACACTATATTTCAACGACCTCCCATTCTCCTTTTCAATGCGATTTAAAATTTTAACCACGTTCTGACATAATAAAAGTAACAGACATAAAGTTATATAAAAAATGACTAAACAATAATTATAATAACGAGTTATGACTTTGAAAATGCTTTTATTTGGAACCTAAAGCGGTAATTGTCAAACTAGATAACTTATAAAATGAGACGTAGCATTAATTCTTTTTTCCAAAAAAAAGGCGGAAGAAATTAGTTTTGTTTCAGCTCTCAAATTGTAAGATTAAGGTTGAATTGAGCAAGGAATATTTTATAAAGCAGGCCGGGCAGGCGTTGAAGTTGCGTACGCGTGAACGGAAGTTCAAATCCAACAGACCGATGAATTTCCGTGTATTAAATGATGACTGGTGCGCGCTAAATTCTGTTGGAGTCACAAAGTCCTCCAAGTTAACAAAACAAATCAATACATCTGGGGGTAATCATCCAGGAATTCCCTAGTCTTCTGGATTGGGTTCAAAATTACAAGGTTACGGGGTTGAACATTGGTAGACGTAAACTCAAATTTGCGTCGGCTGTGAAACGACGGTTAGAAATTAAAATACTTTACAGCAAATCAGGATTTATGAATAAATACTACAAGGTATTTTGTTATTAATTATTTTCTTTTCATTAATTATATTTATCTTTGCACTTAAGCTGGAAATAAAATAAAATAATGATAAGCCACACTTTCAAATTGTACTGTTATCAGGTGGAAGTTCTAGAAATTTGTAAAGTATTTATCTAGAAATTATGCTAATGAACTGTTTGATGTGAAAATGTCGATTTTGGGCAACTGTGGCTTATCATTATATTGCACCTACCCTTACATTTTAGTAATTTTAAATTATATTTTTTTCAAGTGTCAGTGCGTCTGTGATATTAACAGTGAACAGTGACTATGAATACAACTCTACAACATTCCGCGCACTGCAAACTCTGCGTTTGTTTTTTATACCAAATTCTGACGTGGATTCAACTACAGGACCCTACTCACTGAAGTTATTGTGGAATAGTATAACAGAACCATTCCTGCTTCAGGAGGAGTTTAAAAAGAGTTTCACAGTATATGATGAGCGTGGTCTAAGTATCTTAACTGCAGCATGGGATTGGTATGTAAACCATGTGCTAGAAAACGCCATCTCACTCAGAGGACCAAGATCTCTGGCCCATCTTTCAAGGTGTTCCATTCGTCGGCAACTGGCGGCATGCCTTCAGCTTCCATGTGGTGTCGACCAGCTTGATTTTCCGAAGATTCTAAAAGATTATATTCTTTTGGAACATTGAAAGTTTTTTACCAGTGCAGAGTTGAAGAAGCTGTGTAATTTCGATGAATAAATTTAACTATAATAAGCTGCAATTGTTAATTTTACATTGTTTCGACTCAACACCAAAGATAAACTTTTCCAATTTTTCCTCGGGGAAATTTNTGGATGAATTGTAATAATCTTCTGTTATGTAATAAACTACTGTGTGATCTGTTTTTATCCTAGCAAAATCATATATTACCCCTAAAATTTACCTAAAATTTTTTGAAAAAAGTTCCTAAAATTACCCTAAAATTTTAAAAAACTTTGCTGCTACCCCTGAATAAGACATTAGCAGTCATGCAAAACTTTTAGGTAAATTTTAGG
>NC_092211.1:630135-634350 GCF_043381705.1 Parasteatoda tepidariorum
GAGTTGGCATCGGAACGTAAGAGAAAGTCCTTGCGTGTATCGCTATATCGCTATATCGTTATATCGTCTTCTTCACTCGGCGGCTTAAATCAGATTTCTGATGCATCGCTTGGAATGAAAGTTGCTGTATCGGTTTGCCGATATAGGCTTTAAATCGATATGTCGCGATATATCGATTTATAGCCCAGTCCTAAAGATGACACACTAATTATTTCCTTTCTAGATAACACACTAATTAATTCCTCCGGGGAAAAAAAGATCGATGGCGAAATCAAGCAAATCTAAATCTTCGAAAAGGGGTTACTAAACGCTTGTTTTCATTTCGAGATTCAGTTGTTGTAATAAACAACATCGGATTTTAAAAGCTGTGTGGAAATCAGTAGTAATAACTGAATGAAAAAATGGATCGAAAATTTCTACAGAAAAGAAAACAGAATTTTTTACTTCATTATTCTCAAATGAGAATAGAAGAATCACAAGCTTTTTTTTTTTCCCACTCCGAAGAGAAAGAAAGACATCATTTTAATATAATTCTGAAGAAAAGATAAAATATTTGGGAAATTTCTTCAGAAAATAAAAGCAAAATTTTTATTTCTCAAAGGAAAAATTCTTTTAAAAGAACTACGTAATATTCTACGACAATGTCGCCAGGATTCTGCAGTGATGGCGTTTCACCAACTAAGGAAAAAAAAAATTATTTCGCTAATGGGGAAAAATTAGTCAAATAGCGAAAGTTTACGCCTTCGAGCTCGCTTACAAAACCTTACGCTTTAAATACTTGTTTCGAGATTTTTCTTTCCTTATTCAAATCCTTTTTTAAAAATTCCAAATATATTATACTTATTGCGAATTTCGCCCCTCTAGAAATATAAACATTCGAGGAAATAAAAATTCCGATTAAAAAATAGCAAAGAAGTAAAATTAAAAAAAAAACTTTTTAATTGAACTTTGAAGCAATTTTCCAAGTAGAAAACTTAATTTTCTTCTGAAATTAAAGTGAGAGGCTATAATAAATATAAAGGTTAGAAGTAAAATTGGTAATTTTAGGAAACAAACACTCTTTTTTATCCCAATTTTTCAAAAAGAAAACTTTATTTTCTTAATAAATTTAGAAAAAGGGGCGAATGATGCGCTTCGCTCCTTCAGAAATTTAGACATTGACAAAAATAAGGTCAATTTAAATTTGTAAACTTAGAGGAAAAAAAACTTTTTGTCTTCAACTTTCAAGTGATTTTCTAAGTAAAAAAATTTATTTAGCTCTGAAATTTAATAAAAGGGTGAATAATGTGTTTCGCCCCTTCTGAAATTTAGCCATTCGTGAAGAAGAAAAAAAGTTAAGCTATGTTGGTAATTTTAGAAGGAAAAAAAAAGAACTTTTTCAATTTTAAATTTTTTTGATTAAAAAAACAGCATTATTTTCTTCTGTGCATTTAGACGTTCGTGAGAAAGAAGCTAAATTAAATTAGTAACTTTAAAAAAAAAAAAGCACCATTGTTACAAGGTACGTACAACTCGAGCCTTTCCGCACCTGTTTCTGTAGTATTTAATGCGAGAGCGATGGTTTTCGCATGTCTCTTCCTGAATGACGTGTTCCATAAAAGATCTGCCGGAACCATCCGAAGTTTTATCCACACCACCTCCCTTGTGGAGTGGGGATGTGAACTGTTATAACCACCAGCCTACATTTAAATAAACCTTTTATTAACGTATTATGGCTTACGACTGAATTATTCAAGCTGAATACAACAATGATAACAGGGATGTAGCCCTGTTATTTTAAGTCGACAGGATTGATGAATCATTTAAAAATTTAAATCTAAGAAAAACAGATGTGAAAAGGCTCGAGTCGTACATACCTTGTAACTCTACGCATAAGGAATATCATTTAATGCTTCCTAATATGGAAGTGAAAGAGGGACAAGATTCTAAAAATATATAAATCTAATGGAATCCTACATAAATCCTTTGAAATATAAATCTAATTATTATTCAATGGTATGTTTTCAGCCTTGGAGGTTCAAAATAGAATTTCTACACCCATTCCTTACCAAAGACATTTTATGAAAACGAGAGTTTTAATGTTGTTATTAATACAAAAGTATTTATAATTTTTGTATTACATATATATACCAGAGAAATCAGATGACTTGTTAAAATTAAAAGCCAGTTTAGAATGAAAATTTCTTCATTTGTTTTAATTTTTTATACCTTGTGCTTAATCATTAAAATTAAAATAATATGATAAAGTTAATTCCCTTTTTTTTTTGTATTCTGCAAATTGATATTTTTATTATTGTTGTTGTTAGTTTACGTCGCACTAGAGCTGCACAATGGGCTATTGGCGACGGTCTGGGAAACATCCCGGAGGATGATCCGAAGACATGCCACCACAATTTTGATCCTCTGCGGAGAGGGTGGCACCCCCGCTTCGTTAGCCCGACGACCTGCGCGCGAAGTCGAGCACTTTACGGTGGCACAGTTTAACGAGGACCAATACCGCACACCCTCGGTTTTTATGATTAAATTCAAATCTATGTCAAAATCAAAATGTAAATCTTAAATTATTCTTGATTCCATGTTTTTGAGTAGCGAAAAACCATTTTATGTCATTATGATTCAAATGTATCTATAAAATGTATTGCTCAGAGTTAAAAAAATTAAAAGGGTAAAAATTACAAAATTAATCTCCTGAAGTAAATGGCGCCTGATGCATGTTAAATCTGCTGAGGCACAAAGTCCTCTAGATTTCCATAACAAATCAATACCTCTGAGGGTACTGATCCAAGAGTCTCCTTGTCTTCTGGATTAGTTAAAAAGTATAAGGCTTCGGAGTTGAACATTAGTTGTCGTAAACCTAAAAGTTGGGTTGGCTGTTCAACGACGGATATTTAAAAAAAATCTTTAATTTTAATGCATTTTTTAATTTTTTGCTTATTTTTTCATAGAAAGCTTTGTTATACTAAACCTTTTTTTTTTTTTTTTTTTTTTTTTTTTTTAAGGCAGATGGGGGGTGATATAAGAGGGAGAAATGAATTTCTTCAAGACAGGCATAGTTTTCAATTTTTTTTTTTTTCATTAAATAGTACGAAATCAATCTTAAGACGATCTCACAAATAGTTTAGAAGTTACAAGGGCTTTATATAGAAAGGGTGTTTGATGAAAAGAAAAGCACTCTGAGGCAACTTCATGTTAAAATTTCATGGGGCAACTCTGACCATTTTCAAAAGCTGGTTTGGTTCTGTTCTTAACATGCTTTGGAATCCTTTCTCGGTTTACGTAGATGTTAGCCCAATAAACACAACTTACATTCTAGGCAAAGATATACTATGCCTTATTCCCAGAAAGCAGGTAATCTTAAGGCAACCTTGTATCGGAATTTCCTTTTTATTGTCGCGAAAATGTCTGTACTAAAAACCTTCTTACAAATGAAGCAAAAATATTGCAGTTTAAAACCTTTCATCCTAAAAATATGAAAAACAATTTTTTTAAAAGTATTGCCACTTAAGTCCATAATGATGTCTTAAACTTTTAACTCCCACCTTTTTTTCTGTTTATTTTTCCTCGTTTAAATTTTAATTTGCGCCAACCCATGAGTACTTTTTTTTTTTTTTTTGAAGACTCCTAAAAACAAGTATTAAGGCCATCAGACGTCATACCAACGATAAGATTAAATTGAATTTTTCATTAAAATTTCATGACAAAATGGAATTTAGCTAAGACTTTGCGAAAAGAATCCTTATAATTACTTAGACGAAAGATTATTCTCACCTGGAGACGAGCTAAGGACTTACTCACGCCTAAATCAACCTCGACTTAAGTTTTTTTTATTTATAAAAGGTTGTTTTCTAACAAGGTCTTGAATTAGGGTAATGTGCGTAAAATATGGCAGATTGTCACAGATCTAGTTTTAAGGTTAGAAGATAATACTTAAACCGTACTGTAAACCTTTTTAGGTTTACATTAAAAGGTTTTTGTTGAGAGAAAATAAACCTCATTTGTGTGATTGCATCTTATTGTAAAGTGGATCACAATATTAGTCAGATAAACTGACCATTAATATGGTTATTGGAGCATTTATAAAAATTCACAAAAGCTTGCAAAACCTCTTACCATCAGCTCGACTTAAAATATGCTCGACAGTGAGAAGAAAGAAAGAATATGCTCGACAGTGAGAAGAAAAAAAGAACTAGGCAGCTAATATTTTGAACCCTGAAT
>NC_092211.1:634850-642079 GCF_043381705.1 Parasteatoda tepidariorum
AGGCCGAGTGTGTCTCAAGAGAAAGTGGTCAGAATCCGAGCTTCATGCCTTCGAAGTCCTAAGAAATCGTTGACAAGATGCAGCCTGGAGTTGGGATTACCAAGATCTCAGGGAACGAATAGTCAATTGTGTGGCAACCGTCCCCCCAGACATGCTCGCCAGGACATGGGAAGCGGTAGAATACCGTTTAGACGTCTGCCGTGTCACTAACGGGGCTCATATAGAACTTTGCTAAGTGTTAAAAAAAAACTTGATAATATAAGCTTTTCAGTCATGTATAAAACATGTATGTATGTTTTTTATTTCATTAAAATATTTTGCCTCAAAACCCCGGAGTTCTTTTATAGACACCCTGTATATTAACATCGAGTCCCCTGATTAAAATAGCCCTTTTTTTTGTCCGTAAAATTAAACTATGTAACAATTTAAAAAAATTCGAATTTTACAATTTCGTGGGCATAACCATTTCGAAGTTCGTTCAAAACGGGACATGATATCTTTAGATAGAATACGTGGATGCAAAACATGTACTTAAAACTTTATTTGCAAAACATTTAAATGATTGAAAAGTCAATCAATGCATATATAAATGACATTTTATATCTATGTTATTATTATTTATTTGGATATATTATTTTATTTGGAAGAAAAAAAATGAAAATAATAATACTACGTCATATTTTATAAGTTATCTAGTTTTAACAATTACCACTTTAGGTTCCAAATATGGCATTTTCAAAGTTATAACTCGTTATTATAATTATTATCTAGTAATTTTTTTTTTCGCTTTGTGTCTGTTACTTTGTCTTCTATGTCATAGCGTGGTCAAAATTTTAAATCACAATGAAAAAGAGAATGGGAGACCATTCAAATATTGTGAAAGCATCTATTGGTGGAGGCGTTTTATTATTTGCTCCTTTTTCAAAGTTGGAGGATTGGTATAAATAATGTTTATGTTAAAACTTGTAAATCCCCTTATATTCAATTTTTTTTCTAAAGCAAAATAAAAAATGCAACAAAAAATTAATAATTTTCCTGATATGCTCAAAGAAGACTCCTTAATCTCTTTTTCACAAATGCCGCAATTATTTTCACAAATTTTAAAATAATTTTTACTCAAATTAATCAAAATTTCAATAAAAAAAGGTTTTCTGCAGGTTTGATTTATTTTACTATTATGCAGCTACAACTGCAGTTGATTTCAATTATAATTTTAATCGCACTGCAACTGCATAACACTTACCAATTATATTCAAGCCTCAATTTTAAATAATTTTGAAAGTTATGATTTTAGGGCTGCAGGTCTGTCGCGGCCCAAATTTCCTCGAAATTGTCCTCTTTTCTTCCAAAATCCGCGAATTTCTCAATATGTTTCAATTCGCGTTGAAATTGCTTACAATGAGAATTTTTTTCATTTTTATTTAACAGAATTTTACACAGACTTGATGTCTCAAATTGAACATATAAAATTGACTAGGCATTTAGGGGAGTTAATCGTCAAAAAAATAGTTCAGATATAAGAGATAAACCGTATCTTTTTAATTAAGGTGGTCTTAGGGTGGGTGATAGATTGATTAGGATTACCTCCCTGAAGTCAGTAAGAATAAAAAAGAAATAGGAAATGAGGGGGAGTTAATCAATAGAAAAATGGCAAGAAAATAGTTCAGATATAAGAGATAAACCCAATCTTTTTTAATTAAGGTGGTCTTCCTATACTTAGGGAGGGTGATAGATTGATTAGGATTACCTCCCTGAAGCCAGTAAGAATAAAAAGGAAATAGGAATCATAAAAGAAAAAAAAATTGATAAATGAAATTTTTGACAGAAACATTGTTATACAAGCTATTGCACTCTTCACTGAGGAACGCTCTCCACCATAGAGCACCTTTGGGACGAATTAGAGCTCAGACTACGTAGCCAGCCAAATCGAACCTCCTCAATGCAAGCACTCACTTCAGCTGTGATGGAAGCCAATTCCTATGGCCACCCATGGAAAGTCTTCCTAGACGTGTGTAGGCTGTCATCGATGCAAAAAGGGGATCAACATCATATTAATAGGGGCCTCAGAACGCTCTATGTCCACAACACTTGGGATACTTTTGGCCAGATCTACTCCTACATCTATAAATAGACTGATTCCTCCTTCCCGACAACATAATGTAAAATAGTATTGTTATAAATAGATCATCAGAGTCTTGATTTCTCAGGAGATAGAGCGTTCGCCTTTTAATGAAGTGAACCGGTTTCGAACACGATACTAATTCCGTCTTGCATCGATCTAAGTGCAAACGTAAAATATCCTAAGTGGAATCATGGGTTAGAGTCCCCTTGTCGTCAAACTGACTGTGGAAAGTTTTCGTGGTTTTCCTCACCATGTAACGCAAATGCGGGTTAGTACCATCAAAAAGTGGGCAAAATTTCTCACACTACTTAATGTAGGAGTTCCCTAGTCTTCTATATTCTATTCAAAGTTACAAGGCTACGGAGGTGAACATTAGTAGTCGTAAACCCTAAATTGGACGACAGTTCATCAACGGTTATAAAATATAAAATAGTTTCTCAATTAATAGCAGTTTCTCTGGGGATATATCTTTTGATGTGTCACTGATTTATGTCTTAAATAACTGAAGTAAGAAAAACAGATTTTTATTGCAGTTTAAGTTGCAGCAATTCGAAATACTAATCCCACAAGAAAAATTAATTTAAACGCCTTTCCCAGACGCACTAATAAAATTTCTCGTACGTCTTTTTTCTTTTTCTTTTCTGCGCTAAAATTTTCTCTTGCAGCCGCTCTCCAAATTTCAATACACTAGCAAAAGCGTTAGTCACTATTTTAAATTTTACTATAAGAAATTCAGTTTTTCACATATTTTAAAAATAACATCAGTGATCTAAAATAACATTTTCAATTCATTCAACATTTGATTTAAAAATCATTTAAAATAACATCCTAAAATGTTAATTTATTAATTAAATTTAATTAATTAATTTTAGTTTTTAATGAAAGAAAGTATTGTAATTGTTTAATAAAAAGTAACTAAAATAAATTTTTTCTTTTTTCTGACCTATGTAGGAATTGACTTGTTATATGTAGTAATTTAACTTTTAAATATAACGTGTTATTCTTTTGAGTTGGTTGAGCTTTTTTAAAACGCGAGATTTTGTGCCTGAGGGACTACCCATTAATATTATAAAATATTTTACGCTTCATTTCATTGGATTTGTTATTATTTTCAATAGTCTTGAGTTATTTTATGATTCAAGACTCAATAATTTGAGAGGGAAGATTTGAAAGTAAGTATGGACTGAAATTTTAACATTTAGCGAACACTATAAGAAATCTTGTGTGATTTAGAAATACCAGTTCAAAATAATATAATTTATCGCTTTATCATTCGATTTAAAAACAATTGAAATTAAATATTCGGTAATCTCAAATTTTTTAAAAATGATGATTAAAGGGACCACACATTAATAATTTACTCCAGGAATTTTTTTTAAAGCTGAAATACTGATTGTGTTTTTTATTTCAGAATTATTGAACAAATTTTTTAAATATTTCATTAAAGAAATACTTAACACATTTACAAATACTCATCTTGTAAATGTTTTTGTTAAGTGTACATTTATAAATTTTTATTTAAATTTTTACTCATTGCAATTTTGAAATTAAATTAATTTTTTATACAATTGAATAAAATAATTATTTAATTAAAAAATGTAATGAGTATCTTAATATTAAATATATTTAATATTGTGCATAAAATTTTTTATGGTGGCTTGCAAAATTAAGAATTGAGTTCTTTGTCAGAAACTTATTATTTTCAAATGATTATATAAAATCTTTTAAAGTGTTTTTTTTCCATTTTGATAATTTTATTCATATATATTAATATATTAAACATTCAACACGGAGAGGAAAAAAATGTGATTTTTTTTAATGAGAAAAAAATGCTTTTAAGAGCTACATATTTTTTAAGTGCTTAAAAGGTACTTATTTTTTGTTGAAAATTTTATTGCAATCCCTGTTGAAAGTTTTACTGTTAATATGCTTGACCTAAGAATCAAATCTTATTATTAATAATCCATCGAATTCTTTGTACATTTTCTACACACCATCGCAACTTTAGGTTAAGTCTGATATGATTCTATTATTTAACTAATAGAATCATATTTTATATACATTTAAGTGTACAATACTTCCCTGCTCGTGTGCAAAAAATCACTTCTAACTATAATTTATATTGAAGCGATACTCTATATTATAAAATTTGCAAATAAAACCTTTGCCTTATGAAATTTTTTTTCCTTCCAAATGTTATAACCAACATATCTTCGGTGAAAGGAAAATTTCATTCTTTGTATAGCAAGAATATAGTCTGGAGTTTTAATAATTTCCTAGGAAAAATTTGGAAAGTTTATCTTTGATGTTGAGTCGAAACAATGCAAAATTAACAATTGCAATTTACTTACTAGAATGAAATTGATACTAGAATGAACTGTTATTTACTCAGCACAACTGTAACAGGAAGAAAAAAATATTGTTCTAAATGACTAAAATATAAGGTTTGGTGCAATATAATGATAAGCCGCAGTTGTCCCAAATCGACATTTTCTCATCAAACAGCTCACAAACATATTTTTTGGTTGAATACTTTACAAATTTCTAGAACTTCTACCTGATAACAGCCCAATTTGAAGGTGTGGCTAATCATTATTTTCTTCCAATTTTTTTAAGAGCTAAGACTATTGTTAATAAATATTATTAATGAACATAAAAAATATAATTAACGAAAAGAATGTAATTAATTTCAAAATACCTTATAGCAGCAATTTATTAATTCTGATTTGCTGCAAATTATTTTAGTCCATAACCGCCGTTTTACAGCAGACGCAAATTTGAGTTTACGTCTACCAATGTTCAACTGCGTAACCTTGTAATTTTGAACCCACTCTGGAAGACTAGGGAACTCTTGGATCAGTACCCCCAGAGGTTTTGATTTGCTTTTCGAACTTGGAGGACTTTGCGATTCCAACAGAATTTAGCGTGCACCAGTCGCCATTTCATACAAGGGGATTCATCGGTCTGTTTGGATTTGAACTCTCGTTCAACGCCTGCCCGGCCTGATGCATTAAATATTCCTAGAACAATTCAAATTTAATCTTAAAATTTATGAATAAAAACAAGATAAATTTCTTCAGCCTTTTCATTTCTTTTTGAAGAAAGAAAAATATTAATGCTATGTCTTAGTTCTCTAGTTCTCTAGTTTTAACAATTACCACTTTAGGTTCCAAACATAACATTTTCAAAGTTAGAACTCGTTATTAAAAACATTATCTAGTAATTGTTTTCAGTTTTGAGCCTGTAACTTTGTTTATGTCAGAACATGGTCAAACTTTTAAATCGCAATGAAAAAGAGAATGGGGGACTATTCAAATATTGTGTAAGTATATAATGGTGGAGGGGTTTCATTATTTGCTTCTTTTTCCTGGAAAAGTTGGAGGATTGGTACAAGTGATGTTTATGCTTATGTTAAATAATTTTGAAAGTTGTGGTTTTAGGGCTGCAGGTCTGTCGCTGTCCGAATTTCCGCGAAATTTTACGCTTTCTTTCTGAAATCCGCCAATTTTTCAAGATGTTGCGTTCAAATTGCTTACAATTAGATTTTTTTTCATCTTTACTTAACAGAATTGTTACCTGAAGCCTCAAATAAAACATGTATAATAGATTAGACATTTGGGGGGGGGGAATCAATAGAAAAATGACAAAAAAATAGTTCAGAGATAAACCAAATCTTGTCAATTAAGATGGTCTTCCTATACTTAGGGAGGGTGATATATTGATTAGGATTACCTTCCTGAAGTCAGTAAGAATAAAAACGAAATAGGAATCACAAAAGAAAAAAAAAATTTATAAATCAAATTTTTGACAGAAAAATTGTTATACAAGCTATTGCAATCTTTACTGGGGAGCGCTCTATCCCCTGAGCCATTGCGGCTCTATATTACATTTTTGTCTCTGGGCAAAGTGCTTATTATTTTATGTGAAAGAATTATTGTATTTAATCCTATAATTTGAAAGATAAGATGTGAAACGTGGCTGAGGGAATTTTTTTTATAATGCTATAGCGGTTTAAGTATAAAACCCAGCTTTTCAGAAATTTGCCTATCGCCTATATTGGGGATGATAAATCTGAATTTGTCGGAACAAAAGTATGTTTCTAAAAAAAAAAGCGTTTTCTATAGTCCAAAAAAGTGTATTACCCCATGGTTAAAATTACAATACCTAATATAAAAACTGTTATACATATTTCTGGAAATTTATAATTATCAAAGCATTTTATAGAATGAAAACCCGACCAATAGTTCTAAAGGTGCTCCTTTTTTTTCCTTCCTCATTCTTTCATCTATACCAGTCTTAAAATTAGATTTTATGCAAAGCAGTTGAATTTGGCACAGTCGGCCTTGGCCCTCTATGGGCTGCCGTGCCACTGAATTTAGTTTTTTTAGTTGAATTTGCAAGGCTGCAGCAACTTTTAGTCTATTACTTCTTGGCGTATGCATAAATCAAATTGAATAAATTAACCGAATTACGGTTTTTGAAAAAGGAATATAATAAAATATTAGAGTTATCAAAGAAAAATGATTGGTAATTCTTAAATTTGGTAACTTTATTTTGAACTTTAAAGTTCACTGAGAAATGCAAATCTTTTCAGTGATTCATTCAGTATATTGTTATCGGAAAAAAATATAATGATGCACTTTGAAATTTGTACTTTTTTTTTATTAGAGAATTATTTAATTTAAATGATTTTATAATAATAACTAAATTAATAAAATAAAGTAATTATCAGTTGAATGTAAACCTATTACAGGTTTCAAAAATTATTTCTATTTATGAAAAAAAGTGCGCAACTACCCGGAATCCCTGTGACTTTTCCACTGAATAGCAGGGTTCCACGAAACACCCTTTGGAAACAGCTGCTAAAGCAATCACTTCAGCGTGGATGGAGATTAAAGACTTGCAGCACACTGCTTTCAATAAACATTTGCACCTCTGCATAGCTGCTAGCAATTTGTTAATTAAATTTGAATTTTGTTATCTATTATAAATTAAATTTATTTGTTGGTGAATTTGCTTTTATTATTATTTGTGATTATTTATTTTTTAATAAAGTTCTCTTAAAAATTATTTGTCCGTTTTTTTTTCCAGACCCTGCAAGGGTTCC
>NC_092211.1:642129-644968 GCF_043381705.1 Parasteatoda tepidariorum
GAAATTAAAAAAAAAAAAAAAATACGTTTCATTTTTTTTCTTCTTATTTTAATTACAATGTTTTAAATGCTGTAATAGAAAAAAAAAAACAAGTTTCACCTAAAGACATTTTTCTAAAAAAAAAAATAAAAAAAAGCCGGTGATTACGCGGACAATTGTAAATTAAGCAGTTTTCCACATTCTTGGGCAGTTTTTGCACATGATATAAAGAAAGTAAAATTATTAAAATTATCTGTAGAATATTTTACAATTTCATACTATAACACAATTTGAGATGAAGACTAATAATAGTTTAACAAACAGAGAATAATTAAATAGAAAAATAATAATACTCACTCGCACAATGATGACATCAAATATTTACCACTCCTTATTGATATGCACTCTGTCTTCCCAAACTTGATTAATGGAATAAAAGTTTCTACTTTTAGATGTATAAAACATTTAAATAAATAGTAAGATATACTGTCTACTTTTTTCCATAATGCCAATACATCTACTTTAAGTTCATTTGCTGTTTTAAATATATCTTCTATCAATAAAACATCATCGATAGTCTGAACCGATCTATAATAATATGCAGGTGTGCTTATCAATCTCAGAAGTTCGAGGAATACACTCTGGTGAACGCGAAATTCAGTTGAAAGCCTTAAAAAGTTCTTGAATTTTCATATCAACAGGAAGGCCACTGTA
Organism: Parasteatoda tepidariorum; assembly: GCF_043381705.1. Classification (NCBI taxonomy): domain Eukaryota; kingdom Metazoa; phylum Arthropoda; class Arachnida; order Araneae; family Theridiidae; genus Parasteatoda; species Parasteatoda tepidariorum. The sequence goes on from NC_092211.1 coordinate 642,823, forward strand.
AAGGCGAGCGCTTTCCACGTTTTCAATCGCTTTCACATAAAACTTCAGAGCAGACGATAAATACCGACAGCATCGTGGAATTATATTAGAACCAAACTAATCTCTTGTAAGGTGACATATCGCGAAAAATCTTTTGCAATTTAAGTCTTTTCTTTTCGAAACAACTTTTTCCCTTTAGTTGATGAAATATAATCATCCCTTGTTAGTACCATTATAGTTTCTATTTGAAAAGAATCATCCCTAAGAGACGCTCGTGATCCCAAACTACTAGCAGAATCAATAATTTCTCTAATATCTCTTGCTTTATCTTTTGAAAAATTAGTATCTTCTTTTTTAAGCCGGCAAAGGCAAATCTTGCCATTTGGGTCATTTTCTTTCAGTTCTAAAGCTTTGTAAACAAGCAAGAAATCGCTATAGTCCACGCTAGTGGTAGCCATTATACAAATAAATTTTTAAAGGAAAAGAAATTTTAAACAGGCTTCGAAATTTCAATTCGGAACTACTTTCACAATTGCTACAAATACGTTTAAGTACGTTTGCTGCTCCAAATATATTTTCTAACACACAAACCTCATCGTCAGTCAGAAAATCTGACAGATAATAAAATCGATCTGTGCTAAGCAATCTCAAAAGTTCGAGAAATACACTCTGGTGAACGCGGAATTTAGATGAAAGCCTTAAAAGTTCTTTCATTATCATAGCAAAAGGAAGGATATTTAAAAGATAGCGACCTTTTTTGTAGATTGCAATCGCTTTAATATAAAACTTCAGAGCAGACGATAAATACCGACTGAATTGGTTTTTTTCGTGGAATTCAATCAGAAGGTGGCCACACCACATTAATATCTTGTAAGGTGACTTAACACCACGAAAAAGTTTTTTCAAAATTTTAGTTGATGAAAAGTCGTCATCACATGTTGGTACCATTATGGTTTCTATTCGAAAAGAATCACTGGAAAATAATCTCAACCCACCAATATTTTCTTCAATATATCTCTCCTCATCTTTAGATAAAACAGTATCCTCTTTTTTAAGCCCGCAACGGCAAATCATTCCATTTAGGGCATTTTTTTTCAGATGGAACGCTTTGAAAACAAGCGAGAAATCGCGATAGTCCACGCTTGTGGTAGCCATTGTATAAATAAATTTCCAAAGGAAAATAGGTTTTAAACAAACTTCGAAATTTCAATTTGGAACTACTTTTACAATTGCTACAAATTGTTACTTTTTGAAAGAATCCACCAGGTGACTGGATACCCGTATTTCAAGTTTTAAGAAACCCGTTTATTATTATTTGAACTACATGAATGGAAATATGATTTAGTTTGACATTGTCAGTATGTTCGATTCGAGGAAGAAATCTGTTGCCTTCAAGATATAAAATGGGTGCCTGCTACAAATATTCGTTTTTTTCCGCTTTGAAATATGAAATTCTGATAAATGATGGAGCTTTTTTGGCTGAACTCCATCGTTATAAAATAAACTCTATTAGCAGCTATTAATATACTAACCAAGGAAAAAAAATACTAATTATTTTGTTCTTAATGGTAAGAAGGAAATATTTTAAAATTTTAAATTTACTCTTGGGTGTATGCGCATGCTGAAAATGAATAAAATAAGCTGAATTATGGTTTTAAAAAAAGAACTGTAAAGGTTGAGAATAGTTATCAAAGAAATGTAACTCTTTTTTCTTGAATTTAATTATTTTATTTTGAATCAACTCGTTGAGCTGATCAATTCAAAATAAAATAAGTAACCGGATTATTGATTAGCTTATTGATTTTTTTATGATTTATATTTTATAATGATTTTTTATAATTTGTATTTTATTTTTTTTATATTTTATAATTATTTTCTCATAATTTATTCCGCAATTTTTTTTTCAATAAAGTTTATATAAGCCCTTAAAATATTAAATAAATTATGAATTATTTGCTTGGATACATTTTATAATCGTCGTTGAACTGCAGATCAAATGTTTTCGATTTACGACTGCTAACATTCGATTCCATCGCCTTGTAATTTGGAACCCGATCCAGAAGACAAAGGAACTTCTAGATCAAGTATTGGGAGAAATGTGCTTTCGTGGAGGACTTTTTATGGAACTAACCTGCATTTGCGTTACATGGAGAGGAAAACCACAAAA
>NC_092211.1:646466-659488 GCF_043381705.1 Parasteatoda tepidariorum
AAAAAAAAATTTCAAGTTGGAAAAAATTTTAAAAAAAATTTTCAATGCACATAAAAAAAATTTTCAATTCAAGTTGGCATCCGGTATTCTCCACTGCTGACAGTAACAACGAACTAAAATATTTTCATTGATGAAATTCCAGAAATTGTAGCTTGAATTGAAGGCAAAGAACTGTCAAGTTGACATCCGGTATTCTCTATAAATATATTTTTAGAGGGAAGATTTAAATTAAAGTATAAACTGAAAGGCTTTTCACTATTTCAATATTCAGCAAATGCCTCAAGAAATCTTATGTGGTTTTAATTTATCTCTTTATCATTTGACTTAAAAATAATTAAAATTAAATATTTGATAATCTCAAATAGTTGACCGGCCTACGTAGGGGGCAGGGAACTGTCCTAGCATCAGAAAGGTTCCGGGTTAGAATCCCAGGCAAGGCGCCGATGCTCTTTCCTTCTGTGTACTATCTGTCCTCACTGTGGGAGCGACATTGGCCCATCTAATATGGTGCCCCTGAGAGAGAGGCCCTGTATATGCCTGAATTGACGGATGTTAACGCCGTTGGGCTTCGCAAAAAAAAAAAAGTTATAATCTCAAATTTGTTAAATATAATGAATATAAGGACCATATATTAATAATTTACACCAGAAATCTTTTTCACTGTGTTTTTTATTTCACATTTATTGAATAAATTTTTTAAATATTTCATCAAAGAAATACTGAACAAAATTCAAATACTCATCTAGTAAATGTTTTTGATGAGTGTACATTTATAAATTTTTATTTAAATTTTAACTCATCGCAATTTTGAAATTAAATTAATTTTTTATACAATTGAATAAAATAACTATTTAATTTAAAATATTAATATTCGATATCGGAACTCAATATTGAATATATTTAGTACTGTGCATAAAATTTTTTATGGTGGCTAACAAAATCAAGAATTGAGTTCTTTGTCAGAAACATATTATTTTGAAATGATTATACAAAATCTTTTAAAGTGTTTTTCTCCATCTTGATAATTTTATGCATACATTTTAAAATAATAAACTTTCAACACGGAGAGGAAAAAAAAATTTCTTTTTTTTCCCTGTTGAAAGTTTTATTGTTAATATTCTCGGCTTAAGAGGAATCGAATCTTATTATTATTACATTTTCTACACACCATCGCAACTTTAGGTTAAGTCTGATATGATTCTATTATTTTACTAATAGAATCATATTTTATATACATTTAAGTGTACAATACTTCCCTGCTCATGTGCAAAAAATCACTTCTATCTACAATTTATATTCAAGCGATGCTCTGTATCATAAAACCAGCAAATAAAACATTCCTGTTTTGAAAATTTATTTCCTACAAAATATTATAGCTAACATATCTTCTACGAAAGGAAAATTTCATTGTTTGTTTAGCAATGTATCCTGGAGTTTTAATAATTTCCGAGGAAAAATGGGGAAATTTTATCTTTGGTGTTGAGTCAAAACAATGCACAATTAACACTTGCAATTTACTTATTAGAATGAAATTTATTCATCGAAATTGCACAGCTTTTTCAGCTCTGCGCAGGTAAAAAGCATTCAATGTTCCAAAAGAATATAATCTTTTAGAATCTTCGGAACATTAATCTGGTCAACACCACACGGAAGCTGAAGGCATGTCGCCAGTTGCCTACGAACGGAACACCTTGAAAGATGGACCAGAGACCTTGGTTCTCTGGGTGAGATGACGTTTTCCAGCACATGGTTTGCATACCAATCCCATGCTGCAGTTAATCGATCAGATGTTTCAATTGCTTTGACAATCTTTTCGAACTCTTCCTGACACAGGAATGGCTCTGTTATACTATTCCACAATAACTTCAGTACGTAGGTTCCTATAGTTGGATCCATGTCTGACTTTGCTAGAAAAAACAAACGCAAAGTTTGCCATGCGCGGAATGTTGTGGAGTTGTATTCACAGTCAATGTTCACTATAGTTGACGTATCCAATCTGTAACAGGAAAAAAATATAATTAAAAATTAATAAAATATAAGGGTTGGTGCAATATAATGATAAGCCACAGTTGTCAAAAATCGATATTTTCACATCAAACAGTCCATTAGCATAATTTTTTGGATAAGTGCTTTTCAAATTTATACAACTTCCACCTGATAACGCTCAATTTGAAAGTGAGGCTTATTATTATTTTATTTTCTTGCCATCATTTTAAGTGCAAAGAATATAATTAATTTCAAAATATCTTATGGTAGTTATTTATTAATCCTGATCTGCTGTAAAGTATTTTGATTCATAACCGTCGTTGATCAGCCGACCCAAATTTGAGTTTACGTCTACCAATGTTCAACTCCCTAACTTTGTAATTTTGAACCCAATCCAGACGACTAGGGAACTCCTGGATCAGTACGACCAGATATATTGATTTTCTTTGTTAACTTGGAGGACTTTGTGACTCCGAGAGAATTTAGCATGCACCAGTCACCATTTTAATACACGGGGATTCATCGGTCTGTTGGATTTGAACTCCCGTTCTCACGAACATGTTATCGTAATAAGTGAAAGACATGTCATACCCAGGAACTTAACTGATAATAATACTCTACCTTTAAAGTGTGGCATTGATTTTGATGCCCATGGTAATGTGACCAATTCCAATTTAGAAGTTCCACCTGAACATGAAAGGATAGTGTTGGTGTGTACCTATGTAGGTATGGGTTTATTTAGCGTTCTTTTATTGTGCTGTTTCTTAGACCCTCTGAAAAATGATATCAAAGAGGGTAGTGGGTGGAAATCTGCATGTCATCGCTTTTTAGCAGCTATTAAGCATGTTGGCAATCCACATCAAATCCTGCTAATACCAATCACCATACTAATAGGAATAGAAAGTGCTCTATATTCTAATGAATTTACTGAGGTAATCTTATTTATAGTTTTCTTTTATACATAGTTAAAAGTTTTAATAACTTACAATGCAGATATATGTTTTAATTATGTATGGTGTTGTATAATCACCGCGCTTTATCTTTAAGGTCTTTATCTCTAAGGTCTTTATCTTTAAGATCTTTATCAAACATGGAAACTTAAGCAATTACTAGAAAATGCAAAAAAAGTCGATTTGTAACGAATCACTGTAGAATTAAACCATCGTATCTGGTAATTTCCTTCTATCGACGCCTTTTCTAATGGATGATATAAATCCTATTAACTTTTATCATTTAGAATAATTAAGAGAAGATTTAAATTGTATAAAATAGGTTTGACACATCCAGGACCGGCGGAACGTAAAAAAGTTGCGCTTTCTNAAGTTCGCTGATATAAAAGCAAATATTTTTAGTAATTTATTTAGCACATTGTTTTTGGAAAAGAACGTAATTTTTTTTTCCAATGCCCATCTGGAGAAAGACCTAGGTCATACATGCATCTAAATGGCAGATTTGTTGACCACTCTTTCAAGGGCACCATATTAGGCGGGCCAGCGTTTAAGGATAGATAGTACAGAGAATGATGGAACATCCATGCCCTGCCCGGGATTCGAACCCAAAACCTTTCTGATGCAAGGCCAGTTCCCTGACACTTAAACAGGTCGGTCGGCAAAGAATATAAAATACATTTTAAAATTTGTTATTTCTTTTTTTAATAGAGAATTATTTAAATGATTTCATAATAATAACTAAATTAATAAAATAAATTAATCATTGGGTGAATGCAAACCTATTACAGGTTTAAAAATTCATTTCTAGTTAAGAAAAAAAAAAGGACCTAACTTACGGAACCCCTGTGACCTTTCCACAGAACGCCTGGGTTCCACAAAACACCTTTTAGTGTTTCTAAAGCTTCTTCAACGCGAATGGAGATTAAAGACTTGCGGCCCACTGCTTTCAATAAACATTTAGTCCTCTGCTTAAGTCTGCTACTTTGTTAATGAAATTTACATTTTCTTACGTATTATCAATTGAATTTACTTATTAGTAAATCTACTATTATTATTATTTGTGATAATTTATTTTTTGAATAAAATTCGAAATAAATTTATTAATAATATTATTTGTCAGTTTTTTTTCCACACCCTGTAAGCAAATGGATTTTTCAGTCAAATCGAAAGATTACTTAATTCGAGTATAGTTAATAATAAAATTTATTTCTCATGAATAGTAGTAATTGATAGAAATTATGCGGATAACCTGCAAAACAAATAAAGCAGAAAACTTTTTTTTTTAAAAATACGTTTCATTGTTTTTTTAATTTTAATTACAGTATTTTAAATACTGTAATAAAAAAACACGTGTGTCTGGTAAATAACGACATTTTGTGGAAAAAAACACTTATGCTGATATTTGGTGATTACGTGGATAACCGTAAATTAAGCAGTTTGCCACGATTTGGGCCAATTTGCAGGGTTTTTGTACTTTATATAAAAAAAATAATAAATGGTACTAAAAATTATCTATGGAATATTTCACAATTTCATACTCTCAGCAATTTTAGATGAAGAACAATGGTTTAACAAGCAGAAAATAATTAAATAGAAAAATAATAATACTTACATGAACAATGAACACTGCAAACAAAGAAAACCACTCTCCCTTGCCATGTTCTCTATCTTTCCAAATTTGATTAATGGAATAAGAAATTCAGCGTGTTCATATATAAACCAATTAAATAAAGTGTAAGATCCGCTGTCTACTTTTTCCCATAACACCAATATATCTAGTTTAAGTTCGTTTGCTGCTCTAAATATATCTTCTAACACACAAACCTCATCGTCAGTCAGAAAATCAGACAGATAATAATATCGATCTGTGCTAAGCAATCTCAAAAGCTCGAGAAATACACTCTGGTGAACGCGAAATTTAGATGAAAGCCTTAAAAGTTTTTTCATTATCATATTAAAAGGACGGATATGTAAAAGATAGCGAGCCTCTTTGTAGATTTCAATCGCTTTTATATAAAACTTCAGAGCAGACGATAAATACCGACTGCATTGGTTTTCTTCGTGGAATTCAATCAGAAGGCGGCCACACCACATTAAACTCTTGTAAGGTGACCTAACACCACGAAAAAGTTTTTTCAAAATTTAGTTGATGAAAAGTTGTCATCACATGTTGGTACCATTATGGTTTCTATTCGAAAAGAATCACTGGAAAATAATCTCAACCCACCAATATTTTCTTCAATATATCTCTCCTCATCTTTAGATAAAACAGTATCCTCTTTTTCGAGCCCGCAACGGCAAATCATTCCATTTGGGGCATTTTTTTTCAGACGGAACGCTTTGAAAACAAGCGAGAAATTGCGATAGTCCACGCTTGTTGCAGCCATTATATAAATGAATCTCCAAAGGAAAATAAATTTCAAACACGCTTCGAAATTTCAACTTGGAACTATTTTTACAATTGCTACAAATTGTTACTTTTTGAAAGAAACCACCAGGTGACCGGATACCCATATTTCAAGTTTTAAGAAAGTCGTTTATTATTATTTGAACCACATGAATGGAAATATGACTTTAATGTGACATTGACAGTGTATTTGATTCTTGGAAGGAATCTATTGCCTTCAAGATATGNTGAATGGTCAGTACTACCCTCCCCCTCTCAATTAACTAGTAAATCACTATAAGATAAGTGCTTGAAAGAAACACCTGCCTGAATACTCTGTTTGAAAGAATACTAGAATAGCGGTTACCATTTTTTTTATTCCGATTTGAAATATGAAACTCGAGCTTTCTTGGTTGAACCCCATCGTTTAAAAGAAACTCTATTAGCATCTTTTTATATACTAACCAGGAAAAAAAATAATAATTTTGTGTTTAGTGCGAAGAAGAAAATGTTTTAAATTATAAATTTATTTTTGGGTGTATGCTCATGCTGAAAATGAATAAAATATACTGAATTATGGTTTTTAAAAAAGAACTGTGAGGATTTAGAATAGTTATCAAAAATATATAACTCTTTTTTCTTGAATTTAGTTACTTTATTTGGAATTCAAGAAACAAAAAGAGTTTAAATGTTTTTATTGATGAGCTAATTGAAGCTTATGATTAGTGATTAGCTTATTGATTTATTATAAATGACCCTTCTCATGATTTATTCCGTGTTTTTTTATTATTTAAGTTTATATAAGCAACTGAAATATTAAATAAATTACGAATTATTTGCTTGGTTATATTTTATAACCTTCATTGAACATCCGATCCATTTTTTTGGGTTTACGATTACTTATGTTCTACTCCGTCGGCTTGTGATTTTGAACCCAATACAAAAGACAAGGGTACTTCTAGATCAAGTACAGGGAGACATTTGCCCCTTCGTGGAGGATTTTGTGATGGAACTAAACTGCATTTGCGTTACATGGAGAGGAAAACCACGAAAACATCCTACGATTAGCCCGTCGTAAGAGGACTGACTCCAACCCATGATCCGTCTACCACTGAGGACATTTTATACCAGTGCTGTGGTCGTGCAAGCCGGAGGGAAAATTCGTATCAAGCAGCCATTTCTGGGATTCGAACCTGGCTCACCTCATTGATATCAAACGCTCTATCCCCTGAGCCATCACAGCTCATTGAATGGATATAAGTATAATTACTGGTAAAAAAAAATCCTAACTTTTGTAGCCTTAGTAATTTTTCCGCGGTACTCTATGGTCTAACTTTTGGAAACCGCTTTACTATATACGTGTTAGAAAAAAAAAAAAAAGTCCTGCACCTCATTAGCTAATATAAAAATGCGACTACCTATTCAGGTCATTGAACCTGAATTTAGTGTATTTAAATAATTATTCGAACATATTTATATATTTCTTAAGAAATAAATAATATATAAGAATTAAATAAAAATTTACAGAAAAGAACTTTACTCTCTTCATTCTATCTATCAAATGCACTGCAACTCTTCAGCAGTTCTGAATTTCAATAATTCCACTTTTTGTGTTGTGATATAATATACAAATAATTCTTTTTTAACTAATTTTTTTAAAAAGGAAATTGTACTATACTGATATATTTTATTATTTTTGTTAATATTTTTAAAAAAAATCAAATTTAAACAAAATTTATATCATTAAAAATTTTTTATCTTGATGAAATTTTGTTAATTGAGAATTTATTTATAGCAATTATGTTATTATATAATTGTATTTACAATCGAAAGTATGTAAAGTATTAAAAATTCTTTTTAATTAACTCAGATTAAACTTTGCCTCTTAAATATCTTTTTGCAAAGTATCTAATTATGATTGAATAACGATTTGATTACATTAAATTCCACAATTGATTTTAATTGTGGAATTTAATGTAATCAAATCGTTATTATTAATTTTACAATTGATTACGTAAATAAAATTGAATAACCTGAATTGAATCGGACATTACATTTATATAATAGTTAACGAGATACTCTTTTGCGGCTTTTTCTTCTGATGCTCTTTTTCAGGTGTTCTTTTTACCATGATTCTGTACCGGTAGACTTTTCTACCATGGTAAGATCTGTCGTCATATGAAATAATACAGTTAAACCACATAATATGTTATTGTTTATAACAGTTGCGGCTGTGAGTTTGTAACAGTGAATCATATATGGGAGGAAAAAAGAAGAAATATATCCAAAGAAAAAGCCCGGAAAAAATCATCTTATTAACTTTTATATAAATGTTACGAACTGAACCGAACAATTATTCGATCATATTCAAATAATTTGTAATGACATTATATAATTTAATAATTTTGCTTTAAATTTGAGTCAACGGAATTTTTATTACTTTACATATGTAATTTTTTTTATCGTAAATACAATCGTATTGACGTGAGTCATTACATTGTGTCTCTGAGTTGCGGCTGCGAGTTTGTAACAGTGAATCATATGGGAGGAAAAAAGAAGAAAAATTTCCAGAGAAAAAGCCCGGAAAAAATCATCTTATTAACTATTATATAAATGTTACGAACTGAACCGAACAATTATTCGATCATATTGAGATAATTTTTAATGAAATTATATAATTTCCTTATTTCACTTTAAATCTGAGTCAACGGAATTTTTATTACTTATCATATTTTTTTTTATCGTTAATACAATCATATTGACTTGTGCCAACGTAGTCGAATGGTTATAATTTGAATAGATCTTCACAGCTGGAAGAAAATTTAGTTTGTGTACATTACTCAGGCTAGTATTTATTATTTCTGTACCTTCAAGAGCATTTTCTTAAATCATTTTCTGCATCCTTATATTTATATATATAATCTGGCCAAGAGTACCCGGTCATCCAGTTGTTATCATGGTGGAAGCGTAATGGTGTGGGGGTGTTTCTCGTTGTTTGCCCAGAGTCCGTTAGTTTCTGTGGTTGGAAGCATGAACTCTGAGATGTATGTGGACTTTCTGGTCAATACCGCACTTCCATCTCTATGGCAATGCATCGGGAAAGGCCCATTTCTCTTCCAGCAGGATAAGTGATCCATTCACACATTGAAGCTAGCTTTCACAGACGTGGTTTGACATAATGGGTGTTCAGAAATTGGACTTGCCTTCTCAGAGCCCCGATTTAAATGCCATAGAGCACCTTTGAGACGAATTAGAGCTGAGATTACGTAGCCAGCCAAGTCATTTCCTATTGCCACCTATCAAAAATTGGTGGAAAGTCTTCCCTGGTTTTCATAAGGAGGGCCAACTTCATATTAATATGTGTCTCAGAATGCTCTAAGTTCACACCACTTGGGTGCCCGGATACTTTTGGCCAGATAGTGTACCTACTCTATATCTATAAATAGACTGATTCCGATTCTTCCTACCCGACAATATAATGTAAACTAACATTGTTATAAATAGTTTACTAATTAACAGTAGTTTTCTCTGGTGGTTACCTAGTTGATGAAATATTATGTGTATATTATGTTTTCATAAGACAATAAGTGTAATTATTGAAATTTGAAATGATTTTGAAATTTATTAAGAAGAGGTGCTTTTTTCCATTATGGTGCTTAATGAGGTGTTTTTGTGCTCTTTTTTGCGGTGCTTTCTTTAGATATTCTTTCCGATGCTCTTTTTTCTGTCTATCGTAACAGTTATTTATAACTGTCAGGTTTAGTTTTGTTCTTTCTTCAGCAATGGAATACCTACAAGTGACGTAATGTGGGTGGGTACCTCAATCCTGATTGGTTTGGTGACTTTTGTTTATGTTAGCAACTGCTCTTACCTTTCTATTTCGAGTAAGTCTACCCCATCAAGTATCAATTGGGTCCTTACACTCGAAGAAAACTACCAAGACCCACGCATGGTCACATGACTGGGTATATAAGATCTTCTTCTTGAAGTATTCGTCTGATGGTTATCAGCACTCCGAAATTGACGAATATAATTCATAAATAAAGTAAATGTATCTGATCTGAATGTAGGCTTTCTTATTTTTTGAAGTAAAGATTCAACTTCATCTATTAAAGTGTATATTGCTCCAATATCAATATGAAACTCACAATTTTTATTGTATTCGAACCAGCTTCAGTCTAGAATGACTCTTTAACTTTCAAATAGCCTCCATTGTAATTTTAAAATTGTTGTTTGTGTATAATAAAGTGTCTATGATCACTTTATAGGACCACATACAACCCCATCTCAGCTAAGGAGTTAGCGTATCTATTACGAGATAGGAAATATCATTGAACTTAGTACGAATCGTCATTTTGCGAATATTTCGTGAAATAAACAAACTTCACTATCAAAAATGATTCTATGATAACTATACCTACTTTTTAAAGACTGCTATGTTGTTTAATGGGAATTAGCATGTGATATTACAACGATAAACAAAACATAATTTCATTCGCTGATGTTGCCTTATATGCTGTCCACTTTAATTTTACGCTAACATAGATTACTCAATAAAAGGTAAATTATAATTAAAATAATGCAGTTAACTCACAGTGAAGATTTTTTTTTAAAATTGATTATCGCTGTAAACAAGCAAATGCCATTGATTTATGTCTTAAATAATTGGAAAAAAAATTTTTTTTTGCAGCTTAGTTTGCAGCAATTTACAATACTAATTCCAAGAGAAAAACTAAATTAAACGCCTTTCCCAGACGCACTAATAAAATTTCTAGTACGTTTTTCTTTTTCTCCTGCTGAAATTTTCTCTTGCACCCGCTCTCCAAATTTCAAGCTCACTAGCAATAGCGCTTCTGGAGTTATAAAAGCGTTAGTCACTGTTTTAAATATTTCTTTAACCAATTCAGATTTTCTCATATTTTAAAAATAACATCAGTGATCTAAAATAACATTTTCAATTCATTCAACATTTGATTTAAAATAACATTTTCAAATGTTAATTCATTAATTAAATTTAATTAATTAATTTTAGTATTTAATTAAAGAAAGTATTGTAATTGTTTAATAAAAAGTAACTAAAATAAAATTTTTATTTTCTTTACCTAAGCAGAAATTGACTTGAAATTTTTTTTATTTTATTTTACTTGTTATTTATTCATTTGAATAAGTTGAGGTTTTTTTAAACGCGAGATTTTGATCCCATTAATAGTATAAAATATTTTAGCCCTTTCGTTATAGTTTTGTTCTACTGGATTTGTTATTATTTTTAATACTTTTGAGTTATGAATAAAGACTTGTTTTTAGAATTTTTAGAGGGAATATTTAAAAAAAAATATGAACTGAAAGGCTTTTCACTATTTTAGCATTCAGCAAATGCTGTAAGAAATTTTATGTGATTTAGAAATTTCAGTTCAAAATTATGTAATTTATGTCTTTACCATTTGACTTAAAAATAATTGAAATTAAATATTCGATTATCTCAACTTTATTTAATATGATGAATATTATTACTAACCATATATTAATAATTTACTATAGGAAATATTTTTAGCAACAATACTGATTAATTTTTTATTTCAGAATTATTGAATAAATTTTTGAAATATTCCATTAAAGAAATGCTGAACATAATTACAAATATTAATGTTTTTGCTGAGTGTACATTTATAAATTTTTATTTAAATTTCAACTAATTGTAAATTCGAAATTAAATTAATTTTGTATACAATTGAATATATGTTTAAAATTGTACATAAAATGTTTTATGGTGGCTAATAAAATCAAGAATTGAGTTCTTTGTCTGAAACTTATTATTTTCAAATGATTTTATAAAATCTTTCAAAGTGTTTTTCGATTTTGATAATTTTATACATATAATAATATAATAAACTTTCAACACAGAGAAGAAAAAAAATGTGTTTTTTTTTAATTAGAAAAATTTTTAAAAAATTTTTTTTTAAGTGCTTAAAAGGTACTTATTTTTTGTGGACAATTTGGTTGCACTCCCTGTTGAAAATTTTACTGTTAATATTCTCGACCTAAGAGGAATCGAATCTTATTATTATTACATTTTCTACACACCATCGCAACTTTAGGTTCTTTTGTCTGATATGATTCTATTATTTTACTAATAGAATCATATTTTATATACATTTAAGTGTATAATACTTTCCTGCTCGTGTGCAAAAAATCACGAAAAATACTTTATATAGAAGTGATGCTCGATATTATAAAACCTACAAATAAAACATTCGTGTTTTGAAAATTAATTTCCTACAAAATGTTATAGCTAACATACTTTCAACAAAAGGAAAATTTCATTGTTTGTATAGCAAAAATGCAATGTTGAGTTTTAATAATTTCCTAGGAAAATTTGGGAAAGTTCATCTTTGGTGTTGAGTCGAAACTATGTACAATTAGCAATTGCAATTTGTTTATTAGAGTGAAATTTATTCATAGAAATTACACATCTTTTTCAGCTCTGCACTGGTAAAAGGCTTTCAATGTTCCAAAAGAATATAATCTTTTAGAATCTTCGGAACATCAAGCTGGTCAACACCACATGGAAGGTGAAGGCATGTCGCCAGTTGCCGACGAACGGAANTGTACTGCGAACATTTAGTTAGACTTTGTGGTGCCCCCCTATCCTCTGGTGCCCTAAGCACGTGCTTAGTGTGCTTAATGGTTAATCCGGCCTTGCCCATGCTGCAGTTACGACATTTAGATCATAATGCTCATCAAACGGTTGGATTGCTATGACTCCGTTTTTGAATTCCTCCTGACACAGGAATGGTTCTGTAATACTATTCCACAATAACTTCAGTGCGTAGGGTCCTGTAGTTGGTTTAAAGTGTTCGGAATTTGCTAAAAAAAACAAACGCAGAGTTTGCAGAGAGCGGAATGTTGTGGAGTTGTATCTATAGTCACTGTTCACTGTTACTGACTCAGCACAACTGTAACAGGGAAAAAAATTTTTGTTTAAAAGCAGCAAAATCTAAGGGTTGGTGCAATATAATGATAAGCCACAGTTGTCCAAAATCGATATTTTTACATCAAACTGTTTATTAGCATAATTTCTAGATAAAACTTTTCAAATTTCTAGAACTTCCGCTTGATAACAGCACAATTTGAAAGCGTGGCTGATCATTATTTTCTTTCAATATATTTAAGTGCAAAGAATATTGTTAATAAATATAATTAATGAAAAGAATATTATTAATATCAAAATAGCTTATAGTAGCTATTTATTAATCCTGATTTGCTGTAAAGCATTTTAATTTACAACCGTCTCTTAACAGCTTACCTAAATTTGAGTTTGCGTGTACTAATGTTCCACTCCTTGACCTTGTAATTGTGAACCCAATCCAGAAGACTAAAGAGCTCCTGGCTCAGTACGCCTCGAGGTATTAATTTGTTTTGTTAACTTGGAGGACTTTGTGACTCCAAAAGAATTTGGCATTCAGTAGTCACTATTAATTACTCTGGGGTTCATCGGTCTGTTGGATTTGAACACCCGATCATACGAACACGAGTTCAGCGCCTGCCCGACCTGCTGTATGAAATATTCCTTACTCAATTCAATTTTAACCTTAAATTTTATGAACAAAAACAAGTTAAATTTCTTCCGCTTTTATTTGGAAGAAAAAAAGTAAAAATAATAATACTGCGTCATATTTTGTAAGTTATTTAGTTTTAACAAT
>NC_092211.1:659988-693324 GCF_043381705.1 Parasteatoda tepidariorum
CGATGCAAAAAGGGGATCAACATCATATTTATATGGGCCTCAGAACGCTCTATGTCCACAACACTTGGGATACTTTTGGCCAGATAGCGTATCTACTCCTACATCATCTATAAATAGACTGATTCCGATTCCTCCTTCGCGACAATATAATGTAAAATAGTATTGTTATAAATAGATCGTCAGAGCCTTGATTTCTCTGGAGATAGAGCGTTCACCTTTCAATGGAGTGATCCGGTTTCGAACACGAACGATGGCTGGTCGAGACAAATTCCGTCTTCCATCGACCAAAGTGCAAACGTAAAATATCCTCTGTGGAATCATGAGTTAGAGTCCCCTTGCCGTCAAACTGACCGCGGCAAGTCTTCGTGGTTTTCCTCACCATGTAACGTAAATGCGGGTTAGTTCCATCAAAAAGTGGGCAAAATTTCTCACACTACTTAATGTATGAGTTCCCTAGTCTTCTATATTCTGCTCAAAGTTACAAGGCTACGGAGGGGAACATTAGTAGTCGTAAACCCTAAATTGGACGACAGTTCATCAACGGTTATAAAATATAAAATAGTTTCTCAATTAATAGCAGTTTCTCAGGGGATATATCTTTTGATGAGTTAAAAATATTAGCAAAAATAATGAAATATTTGAATTTAATGCAACTCTTTTTCTAAAAAAATAACTAGTTGAGAAAGTATTATGTGTATATTATGTTTTCACAATGCAATAAGAGTAATTAATGAAATTTGAAACAACTTTAAAATTTATTAGGAATTCTGATCATTTCGTTAATTAGTATAATGACGTGAAGAATATTCCCTTTCGTTAACTTTAAATTAATACTTAATTAAAGTGTGCATTAACACTTGCTCCTACATTAATTTGAAACACCACAGTATTTACAGTATTCCAACCAACTTACGTCTAGAATCACTCTTTAACTTTCAAATAGCCTGCATTTTAAAATTGTTGTTTATGTATAGTAAAGTGTCTATGCACACTTTATATTTCCGCATACAGCCCCATCCCAGCCCGTATCTATTTCCAGATAGGAAATATCATTAAATTTGTTAAAGAATCGTCACTTTGCGAATATTTTGTAAAACAAACTTCATTATCTAAAAGGGTTCTATGATAATTATACTTTCTCTTTAAAGACTGCTATGTTGTTTAGTGGGAAATAGCTTGCGATATTACAACGATTAACAAAACATAGTTTTATTCGCTGACATGCTCTCCACTCTAATTTCACTCTAACGTAGATTACTTAATAAAAGATAAATAATAATTAAAATTATGCAGTTAACTCCCAGTGAAATATTTTTTTAAAATTAAATAAAGCTGTAAACAAGCAAANGTTACTGATTTATGTCTTAAATTACTGAAATAAGAAAAACAGATTTTTATTGCAGTTTAAGTTGCAGCAATTCGAAATACTAATCCCACAAGAAAAATTAATTTAAACGCCTTTCCCAGACGAACTAATAAAATTTCTCGTGCGTCTTTTTTCTTTTTTGCGCTAAAATTTTCTCTTGCACCCGCTCTTCAAATATCAGTACTCTAGCAAAAGAGTTAGTCACTATTTTAAATTTTACTATAAGAAATTCAGTTTTTCACATATTTTAAAAATAAAATCAGTAATCTAAAAAAACATTTTCAATTCGTTCAACATTTGATTTAAAAATCATTTAAAATAACATCTTAAAATGTTAATTCATTAATTAAACTTAATTAATTAATTTTAGTGTTATAAGTGAGAAAATTTTTTAATTATTTACTGAGAAGTAACTAAGATAAATTTTTTCTTTTTTTGACCTAAGTAGGAATTGACTTGTTATATGTAGTAGTTAGTAACTTTTAAATATAACTTGTTATTCATTTGAATTGGTTGAGCTTTTTTAAAGCTCGAGATTTTGTGCCTGAGGGACTATCCATTAATATTATAAAATATTTTACGCTTCATTTCATTGGATTTGTTATTATTTTCAATAGTCTTGAGTTATTTTATGATTCAAGACTCAATAATTTTCAGAGGGAAGATTTAAAAAAAAGTATGATCTGAAATTTTAACATTTAGCGAATGCTATAAGAAATCTTATGTGATTTAGAAATGCCAGTTAAAAATAATATAATTTATCGCTTTGTCATTCGATTTAAAAACAATTGAAATTAAATATTCGATAATCTCAAATTTTTTAAATATGATGATTAAAGGGACCACACATTAATAATTTACTCCAGGAATTTTTTTTAAAGCTACAATGCTCATTGTGTTTTTCATTTCAGAATTATTGAACAAATTTTTTAAATATTTCATTAAAGAAATACTTAACAGATTTACAAATACTCATAATGTAAATGCTTTTGTTGAGTGCACATTTATAAATTTTTATTTAAATTTTAACTCATTGTAATTTTAAAATTAAATAAATTTTTTATACAATTAAATAAAATAATTATTTAATTAAAAAATGTAATGAGTAACTCAATATTAAATATCTATATATATATTTCTCTTACACGGCACCAAAAAAAAAGCCTCATTACAACTCCCCGAATGGCAACGTTAGAAAATCGACCAATGATTGCTGCTAAAAATGTCACATGGCAAATGTCACATGAGGTGGCTCAACATATAGCGCTTTTAAAAACGGAAACAATAACCAGAGTGAGCATTATCAGGTTGTTCAATTCAGATTCATGCCCTAAAAACATGATAATATTTAATTTAAACTCAATTAGGAATTAATTAGGCTGGCCTTCTCCATGACTATAAATAAGTCACAAGGTCAGACTTTTGAGAAAATCAGTTTAGTATTGACTAAACAAGTTTTTAGTCATGGACAACTTTATGTTGGCCTGTCAAGAGTTAAGTCATTTGACAGCCTTTCAGTAATTGCTCCAAGATGCCAAATCTATAATTGTGTTTTCAAAGAAATTCTAAATGCTTAGTGTTAATTTCTTAGAGCTTTGCAGAAAAAAATGTTTTTTGGAAAAAATTTAATTGAAACTTCTATTGGCAGTAGGCAAGGGGAACTGCCAAAATCAAAACTCCCCGATTAGAAATGCAGCATGGCGACCTCCACGTGGTATTTCTCGGGTAATGCTAACAGCCATGCATTTTAATTTATTGTATGTAAAACATCCTTATTTTGTTCTAAAATGTTATGTACTTTATCACAAATGTTAATTAATATAGAAATTGATTTCAATAATGCTGATCACCAAAAAATATTTCATTTTTCGATAAAACAAATTTTTGTGTTCTTGAAAATGAAAGACTTTCTGAGGGTTATTATCTCACAAGGAAAAGTTAGGGTTTAAAGTTTATACTTTTAAATAATAAAATTTTTTTCTTAGACTTTCAGAATTTCTAGCATTAACTAATTTATTATACAAATTTAGTTGAATTTAGGTGAGTAACTGCAATATTTGATAATTTATTTTGCTAATATGTTTCTCATTTAGCTAATGTTTTGATTTTTTCACCATGTACAATCTAAATAGCTAATATACTTTTTTAAAAGCCAATAAGAACATTGATAGAATTCTTCTACATAAGTACAATACTATGTCTTTGATGATAAAATACTATGTCTTTGATGATAATATATTATGTCTTTGTGCTAGAACATTGTGTTCATTGGCGAGCGAGCGCAGCGAGTCATGGTTCACGGCCTGAACCACATAGGATAGAGTAGCAATTCTCGAGGGTTGGCGAGCGTCAGCGAGCAGGGGGCGGAGCCTCCTAGTATTTAATATTGTGCATAAATTTTTTTTATGGTGGCTAGCAAAATTAAGAATTGAGCTCTTTGTCAGAAACCTATTATTTTTAAATGACTATATAAAATCTTTTAAAGTGTTTTTTTTCCATTTTGATAATTTTATTCACATATATTAATATAATAAACATTCAGCACGGAGAGGAAAAAAATGTGATTTTTTTTAATGAGAAAAAAATTCTTTAACGGCTAAATATTTTTTAAGTGCTTAAAAGGTACTTATTTTTTGTTGAAAATTTTATTGCAATCCCTGTTGAAAGTTATATTGTTAATATTCTTGACCTAAGAATCGAATCTTATTATTAATAATCCATCGAATTCTTTGTACATTTTCTACACACCATCGCAACTTTAGGTTAAGTCTGATATGACTCTATTATTTAACTAATAGAATCACATTTTATATACATTAAAGTGAACAATACTTCCCTGCTCGTGTGCAAAAAATCACTTCTAACTATAATTTATATTGAAGCGATACTCTGTATTATAAAATCTGCAAATAAAACCTTCGTCTTATGAAATTTTATTTCCTTCAAAATGTTATAACCAACATATCTTCTGTGAAAGGAAAATTTCATTCTTTGTATAGCAAGAATATAGTCTGGAGTTTTAATAATTTCCTAGGAAAAATTGGGAAAGTTTATCTTTGATGTTGAGTCGAAATAATGTAAAATTGCAATTTACTTACTAGAATGAAATTTATTCATCGAAATTACACAACTTTTTCAGCTCTGCACTGGTAAGAAGCTTTCGATGTTCCAAAAGAATATAATCTTTGAGAATCTTAGGAACATCAAGCTGGTCAGCACCACACGGAAGCTGAAGGCATGTCTCCAGTTGCCGAAGAACGGAACACCTTGAAAGATGGGCCAGAGATCTTGGTCTTTTGGGTGAGATGACGTTTTCCAGCACATGACTCACATACCACTCCCATACTGTAGTTAAGACACTTAGACCACGCTCACAAAATGCTATGACACTCTTTTTAAAATCCACCTGACACAGGAATGGTTCTGTTATACTATTCCATAATAACTTCAGTGCATAGGGTCCGGTAGTTGGTTTAATGAATTTGGACTTCGGTAGAAAAAACAAACGAAGAGTTTGAAGAGCGCGGAATGTTGTGGAATTATATCTATAGTCACTGTTCACTGTTATTGACTCAGCACAACTGTAACAGAAAGAAAAGAAATATTGTTTAAAATTACTAAAATATAAGGTTTGGTGCAATATAATGATAAACCGCAGTTGTCCCAAATCGACATTTTCACATCAAACAGCTCATTAGCATATTTTTTGGTTAAATACTTTACAAATTTCTAGAACTTCTACCTGATAACAGCCCAACTTGAAAGTGTGGCTAATCATGAATTTCTTCCAATTTCTTTAAGAGCTAAGACTATTGTTAATAAATCTAATTAATGAATATAAAAAATATAATTAATGAAAAGAATGCCATTAATATCAAAATACCTTATGGTAGCAATTTATTAATTCTGATTTGCTGCAAATTATTTTAGTCTATAACCGCCGTTTTACAGCTGTCGCAAATTTGAGTTTACGCCTACCAATGTTCAACTCCGCAACCTTGTAATTTTGAACCCACTCTGGAAGACTAGGGAACTCTTGGATCAGTACCCCCAGAGGTATTGATTTGCTTTTCGAACTTGGAGGACTTTGCGACTCCAACAGAATTTAGCGTGCATTAGTCGCCATTTCATACAAGGGGATTCATCGGTCTGTTTGGATTTGAACTCTCGTTCAACGCCTGCCCGGCCTGATGTATTAAATATTCCTAGATCAATACAAATTCAATCTTAAAATTTATGAATAAAAACAAGATAAATTTCTTCAGCCTTTTCATTTCTTTTTGAAGAAAGAAAAATATTAATGCTATGTCTTAGTTCTCTAGTTCTCTAGTTTTAACAATTACCACTTTAGGTTCCAAACATAAAATTTTCAAAGTTAGAACTCGTTATTAAAAACATTATCTAGTAATTGTTTTCAGTTTTGAGCCTGTAACTTTGTTTATGTCAGAACATGGTCAAACTTTTAAATCGCAATGAAAAAGAGAATGGGGGACTATTCAAATATTGTGTAAGTATATAATGGTGGAGGGGTTTCATTATTTGCTTCTTTTTCCTGGAAAAGTTGGAGGATTGGTACAAGTGATGTTTATGCTTATGTTAAATAATTTTGAAAGTTGTGGTTTTAGGGCTNATATTGTTCTAAATGACTAAAATATAAGGTTTGGTGCAATATAATGATAAGCCGCAGTTGTCCCAAATCGACATTTTCTCATCAAACAGCTCACAAACATATTTTTTGGTTGAATACTTTACAAATTTCTAGAACTTCTACCTGATAACAGCCCAATTTGAAGGTGTGGCTAATCATTATTTTCTTCCAATTTTTTTAAGAGCTAAGACTATTGTAAATAAATATAATTAATGAATATAAAAAATATAATTAACGAAAAGAATGTAATTAATATCAAAATACTTTATAGTAGCAATTTATTAATTCTGATTTGCTGCAAATTACTTTAGTCTATAACCGCCGTTTTACAGCTGACGCAAATTTGAGTTTACGCCTACCAATGTTCATCTCCGCAACCTTGCAATTTTGAACCCACTCTGGAAGACTAGGGAACTCTTGGATTAGTACCCCCAGAGGTATTGATTTGCTTTTCGAACTTGGAGGACTTTGAGAGTCCAACAGAATTTAGCGTGCATTAGTCGCCATTTCATACAAGGGGATTCATCGGTCTGTTTGGATTTGAACTCTCGTTCAACGCCTGCCCGGCCTGATGTATTAAATATTCCTAGATCAATTCAAATTTAATCTTAAAATTTATGAACAAAAACAAGATAAATTTCTTCATCCTTTTTTTTTTTTTTTTTTTTTTNTTTTAATTTTTTTTTTTTTTTTGAAGAAAAAAAATTAAAATATTAATGCTACGTCTTATTTTATAAGTAATCTAGTTTTATCTATTACTGTTTTAGGTTCCAAATATAGCATGTTCAAAGTTATAACTCGTTATTATAATTATTATTTATTTAGTGTTTTTTTTTTTAACCTTTGAGCCTGTAACTTTGTTTATGTCAGAACATGGTCAAACTTTTAAATCGCAATGAAAAAGAGAATGGGGGGCTGTTCAAATATTGTGTAAGTATATAATGGTGGAGGGGTTTCATTATTTGCTTCTTTTTCCTGGCAAAGTTGGAGGATTGGTATGAGTGATGTTTATGCTTATGTTAAATAATTTTGAAAGTTGTGATTTTAGGGCTGTAGGTCTGTCGCTGTCCGAATTTCCGCGAAATTGTCCGCTTTCTTTCTAAAATCCTCCAATTTTTCAAGATGCTGCGTTCAAATCGCTTACAATTAGATTTTTTTTTCATTTTTACTTAACAGAATTGTTTTGCAGAATTGTTACCTGAAGCCTCAAATAAAACATGTAAAATAGATTAGACATTTGGGGGGGGGGGAAATCAATAGAAAAATGACAAAAAAAAATAGTTCAGAGATAAACCAAATCTTGTCAATTAAGATGGTCTTCCTATACTTAGGGAGGGTGATATATTGATTAGGATTATCTTCCTGAAGTCAGTAAGAATAAAAACGAAATAGGAATCACAAAAGAAAAAAAAATTGATAAATCAAATTTTTGACAGAAAAATTGTTATACAAGCTATTGCAATCTTCACTGGGGAGCGCTCTATCCCCTGAGCCATTGCGGCTCTATATTACGTTTTTGTCTCTGGGCAAAGGGCTTATTATTTTTTGTGAAAGAATTATTGTATTTAATCCTATAATTTAAAAGATAAGATGTGAAACGTGGCTGTGGGAAATTTTTTTATAATGCTATAGCGGTTAAAGTATAAAGCCCAGCTTTTCGCAACTTTGCCTATCTCCTATATTGGGGATGATAAATCTGAATTTGTCGGAACAAAAGTAAGTTTCTAAAAAAAAATGCGTTTTCTATAGTCCAAAAAAGTGTATAACGCCACGGTTAAAATTACAATACCTAATATAAAAACTGTTATACATATTTCTGAAAATTTATAATTATCAAAGCATTTTATAGAATGAAAATCCGACCAATAGTTCTGAAGGTGCTCCTTTTTTTTCCTTCCTCATTCTTTCATCTATACCAGTCTTAAAATTAGATTTTATGCAAAGCAGTTGAATTTGGCACAGTCGGCCTTGGCCCTCTATGGGCTGCCGTGCCACTGAATTTAGTTTTTTTAGTTGAATTTGCAAGGCTGCAGCAACTTTTAGTCTATTACTTCTTGGCGTATGCATAAATCAAATTGAATAAATTAACCGAATTACGGTTTTTGAAAAAGGAATATAATAAAATATCAGAGTTATCAAACAAAAATAATTGGTAATTCTTAAATTTGGTAACTTTACTTTGAACTTTAAAGTTCACTCAGAAATGCAAATCTTTTCAGTAAGTCATTCAGTATATTGTTATCGGAAAAAAATATAATGATGCACTTTGAAATTTGTTCTTTTTTTTTATTAGAGAATTATTTAATTTAAATGATTTCATAATAATAACTAAATTAATAAAATAAAGTAATTATTAGTTGAATGCAAACCTATTACAGGTTTCAAAAATTATTTCTATTTATGAAAAAAAGTGCGCAACTCCACTGAATAGCAGGGTTCCACGAAACACCCTTTGGAAACAGCTGCTAAAGCAATCACTTCAGCGTGGATGGAGATTAAAGACTTGCAGCACACTGCTTTCAATAAACATTTGCGCCTCTGCATAGCTGGTAGAGATTTGTTAATTAAATTTGAATTTTGTTATCAATTATAAATTAAATTTATTTATTGGGGAATTTGCTATTATTATTATTATTTGTGATTATTTATTTTTTTATAAAGTTCTCTTAAAAATTAATTGTCCGTTTTTTTTCTTTCCAGACCTTGTAAGCAAATTTATTTTTAAAGTCAGTGGAACCAAAAGATAATTTAATTTAAGTACAACTAAAAATAAAATTTATTTTACATGAACAGTAATAATTAATAGTAATTATGCCGATAGCCAGCTAAACAAATAAAACGAAAAATTAAAGAAAAAAAAACGTTTCATTTTTCTTTCTTTTTTTACTTACAGTATTTTAAAAGCTGTAATAGAAAAAAAACAAGTTTCACCTAAAGACATTTTTCTAAAAAAGAAAAAGAAAAAAAAGCTAATAAACGGTGATTACGCGGACAATTGTAAATTAAGCAGTTTTCCGCTTTCTTGGGCAATTTGTAAGGTTTTGCACATGATATAAAAAAAGTAAAAATATTAAAATTATCTGTAGAATATTTCACAATTTCATACTATAACACAATTTGAGATGAAGAATAATAGTTTAACAAACAGAGAATAATTAAATTGAAAAATAATAATACTTACCTCCCCAATGATGCCGCCAAATATCTACCACTCCTTATTGATATGCACTCTGTCTTTCCAAATTTAACTAATGAAATAAAAGTTTAAACTTTTTCATATATAAAACAATAAAATAAATGGAAAGATCTGCTGTGTACTTTTTTCCATAATACCAATATCTCTATTTTACGTTCGTTTGCTGCTCTAAATATATCTTCCAGCAAAAAAAAAAAACCTCGATAGTCTGAACCGATCTATAATAACATCCAGGTGTGCTTAACAATCTCAAAAGTTCGAGCAATACACTTTAGTGAACGCGAAATTTAGTTGAAAGCCTTAAAAGTTCTTGAATTTTCATATCAACAGGAAGGCTAGTGTAAGCGAGAGCTTTCCACGTACAATCGCTTTTACATGAAACTTTAGAGCAGACGATAAATATCGACAGCATTAGTTTTCTTCGTGGAATTCAATTAGAAGGCGGCTACACCAAACCATTCTCTTGTAAGGTGACATATCACGAAAAATCTTTTGCAATTTAATCTTTTCTTTTCGAAACAACTTTTTCCCTTTAGTTGATGAAATATAATCACCCCTTGTTGGTACCATTATAGTTTCTATTTGAAAAAAATCATCCCTACGCTCGTAATCCCAAACTACTAGCAGAATCAATAATTTTTCTAATATCTCTTTCGTTATTTTTTGAAAAAGCAGTATCCTCTTTTTCAAGTCGGCAAAGGCAAATCATGCCATTTGGGTCATTTTCTTTCAGTTGTAAAGCTTTGTAAAGAAGCAAGAAATCACTATAGTCCACGCTAGTGGTAGCCATTATACAAATAAATTTCCAAAGGAAAAGAAATTTCAAACACGCTTCGAAATTTCAATTCGGAACTACTTTTACAATTGCTACAACTTTTTACTTCTTGAAAGAATCCACCAGGTGACAGGATACCCGTATTTCAAATTTTAAGAAAGTCGTTTATTATTATTTGAACTACATGAATGGAAATATGATTTAGTTTGACATTGTCAGTGTGTTCGATTCTTGGAAGAAATCTATTGCCTTCAAGATATGAAATGGGTGCCTGCTACAAATTTTCTTTTTTCCCCGCTTTTAAATATGAAACTCAAATAAATGATGGAGTTTTCTGGCTGAACCCCATGGTTATAAAATAAATTCTTTTAGCAGCTTTAAATATACCCTCCCAGAGAAAAAAAATACTAATAATTTTGTGTTTAATGCTAAGAAGGAAATATTTTGGATTAGAAATTTATTTTTGGGTGTATGCGCATGCTGAAAATGAATAAAATAAGCTGAATTATGGTTTTAAAAAAAGAACTGTAAAGGTTGAGAATAGTTATCAAAGAAATGTAACTCTTTTTTCTTGAATTTAGTTATTTTATTTTGAATCAGCTCGTTGAGCTGATCAATTCAAAATAAAATAAGTAACCGGATTATTGATTAGCTTATTGATTTTTTTATGATTTATATTTTATAATGATTTTTTATAATTTGTATTTTATTTTTTTTATATTTTATAATTATTTTCTCATAATTTATTCCGCAATTTTTTTTTCAATAAAGTTTATATAAGCCTTTAAAATATTAAATAAATTATGAATTATTTGCTTGGATACATTTTATAATCGTCGTTGAACTGCAGATCAAATGTTTTCGATTTACGACTGCTAACATTCGACTCCATCGCCTTGTAATTTGGAACCCGATCCAGAAGACAAAGGAACTTCTAGATCAAGTATTGGGAGAAATGTGCCTTCGTGGAGGACTTTTTATGGAACCAACCTGCATTTGCGTTACATGGAGAGGAAAACCACAAAAACATCCTTCCGTCAGTATGACGACAAGGGGATTTTAACTCATGATCCGGCTGCCAAAAGGATATTTTATGTCTGCGCTGTTGTCGGTGCAAGCCGGATGAGGAATTTGTTTCAACCAGTCATCGCTGGGATTCGAACCCGGTTTAACTCATCGAAAATTTATATAGTCAAAAGATTTTAACCTGAGAGACTTTTGTTAACTGAGAACTATTTATATCAATTGTAGTATTATATATCATAAAATTGTACTAACAAATCAAAATATGTAAAGTATTATAAGTTTTTTAGTCAACTTCAGATTAAACCTTGAATCTTAAATAATTTTTTGCAAAGCATCTAATTGTGATTGAATAATAGTTTTCAGCTGCCATATCCCACCCTACTTAGACTCAGCATGAACTCTTTAAACTATGTTGTAGCATTTAATACTTTAACAGTTTAGAGTTCCTTCTGTAAACTCTGTGGAATTCAATTCACAGAGAAGGGAATTCAATCCGCAAATTTCTCATCAGGAGAAATTCTACTTGGGTGGTTAGGAGTATTTCTTCAAAAGAAAATACATATTTTAAAATATCAGAAGACCTTCCCTTACTTTTCAGGATCTTTGCCGGTGAAAGGAGGCTTAAGAGAAAAATCCGTATAATTAGTTAATTAAATATAGTATAATTAGTTAGTCAAGAAATATTTATTTAAAAACTATCTAAATATTGACTGGTTTAAATTAATTTTTCGATTAAAAAATAAAAAATTACGGATTCAAATTTTGGGTCTTTAAAATTATTTCCATTCTGATGCATTTTATTAGTTCATAACTGAAGGATTTGAACACTTATGTCATGGAATTTGTATTTCAAATGATATTTAAAAGTCCTTTTGATTAAACAAAAATAAAAATCTTAAAATTCCGCAGCCACATCATTAAAGTTCTTATAAAAAGCCAGTTGTACTTCAGAGCTACACATGGATCAGAAGTCACAAAATTGGAATCTTTATGGAGAGTGAATAAAGCGAAAACAATATTTACTTTTGTTTTAAAAAAAAGAAAGAATATTAAAATCCCAAGTTGAATCAGCCACGCAGCAAATATGCTCAACTGTCAACAATAATAATAATATTCACTTGTTTACTTGAATTTTTTTCACTCATTCTGAGGGGAAAATAAATTTATTAAATATTGTACATATAGCGTTAATATTTAGAAAATTAAATAATCAAATACAATTTTACTATACTGATTTAAATTTGTTATTTTTTTTATTTATGAATCTTTGTAAAGAAAATTTTAGAAGTATAGCATTTTCGGAGTATTTAGTACAATTCAATGCAAAAATATTATCAAAGAATTTTGAGAACTTTAATTTAAGTCAAGATCCACTTCCTTCTAAAATAATTGAGAATAAACTTATTTTGCATACAATGTGAACTTTTTTAGAACAATTCATTACATTTCTTCAACACTTGTTTGAAAGTCACTAGAATCACCATTCAACGAAATTATAAAGATTTGGTTTACCCAATCGTGTTCCATAGGCCCATCTATTCGCAACATTTCGTCCTCCACTGAATTTATATGATTTACACAGTGTACCCAATTTTGAGTAGTTACGTTGCTCATGGCTTGTATAACAAGAGTTTTTACATCATTTAATTTGAAAGTTTTATTTTCACGAGCAACATCACGCTCTTCTATCTTTCTATATCAATTCAATCGGATTCAGTTAACAGTGATATGGAGGTAGCCTTAAAACTGTATGTTCGTATTTTTCGCAATAATTCCTCCTCAAAACTTACTTAGCATCCTATGCTTAAAATATAGAGATTATATATTCCAAATACTATCTTTTCTTCAAGAGTTCAATGAATGTACTGCCCATTTTAATATTCCATTTAAAACTTTCCAATCCTATTGATGTATTTTCTTATTATTTTTTTATTTGCTACTTGGTGTGTAGTTCGAGAGGAAGGCTAAGAATTGTCAAGATGGCATTCGGTATTCTCCGCTCCTGAAAGCAACAATGAATGAAAATATTTTTAATGATGAAAATCCAGAAAACATTGTTCGAGTGGAAGGCTCAGAATCGTCAAGTTGGCATTTGGTATTCTCCGCTCCTGAAAGTAACAATGAATGAAAATATTTTTAATAAAGAAAACCCAGAAAACATTGTTCGAGAGGAAGGCTCAGAATCGTCAAGTTGGCATTTGGTATTCTCCGCTCCTGAAAGTAACAATGAACGAAAATATTTTAAATGATGAAAATCCAGAAAACATTGTTCGAGAGTAAGGCTCAGAATTGTCAAGATGGCATTCTGTATTCTCCGCTCCTGAAAGTAACAATGAGCGAAAATATTTTTAAGGATGAAAATCCAGAAAACTTTGTTCGAGAGGAAAGCTAAGAATTGTCAAGATGGCTCCGCTCCTGAAAGTAACAATGAACGAAAATATTTTTATTGATGAAGTTCCAGAAATTATAGCTTGAATTGAAGGCAAAGAACTGTCTAGTTGACATCCGGTATACTCTATAAATATATTTTTAGAGGGAAGATTTAAATTAAAGTATAAACTGAAAGGCTTTTCACTATTTCAATATTCAGCAAATGCCTCAAGAAATCTTATGTGGTTTTAATTTATATCTTTATCATTTGACTTAATAATAATTGAAATTAAATATT
The DNA here is from genome assembly GCF_043381705.1 of Parasteatoda tepidariorum. NCBI lineage: Eukaryota > Metazoa > Arthropoda > Arachnida > Araneae > Theridiidae > Parasteatoda > Parasteatoda tepidariorum. The sequence continues at coordinate 673,668 of NC_092211.1, forward strand.
CGATAATCTCAAATTGCCGACCGGCCTGTGTGGGGGAACAGGGAACTGTCCTTGCATCAGAAAGGTTCTGGGTTTGAATCCCGGGCAAGGCATGGATGTTCTTCCCTTCTCTGTACTATCTGTCCTCACTGAGGGGGCGACGTTGGCCCACCTTATATGGTGCCGTAAAAGAGAGGCCAACAAAACCGCTCTGTATATGCCTAAATTGACGGATACACACGTGGGCATTGGAAAAAAAATCTCAAATTTGTTAAATATGATGAATATGGGGACCATATATTAATAATTTACACCAGAAATTTTTTTTAAAGGTACAATACTCATTGTGTTTCTGATTTCAGAATTATTGAATAAATTTTTTAAATATTTCATTAAAGAAATACTGAACAAAATTGCAAATACTCATCTTGTAAATATTTTTGATGAGTGTGCATTTATAAATTTTTATTTAAATTTTAACTAATCGCAAATTTAAAGTTATTAATTAAATTAGTTTATTAATTAAATTAATTAATAAACTAAATTAAATTAGTTATTAATTAAATTAGTTTTTTTATACTATTGAATAAAATAATTATTTAATTTAGAAAATTAATATTCGATATCGGAACTCAATATTGAATATGGTTAATACTGTACATAAAATTTTCTTATGTTGACTAACAAAATCAAGAATTGAGTTCTTTGTCAGAAACTTATTATTTTCAAATGATTATATAAAATCTTTCAAAGTGTTTTTCTCCATTTTGATAATTTTATTCATACATATTAAAATAATAAACTGTCAACACGGAGAGGAAAAAATTTTTTTTTAATGAGAAAAAACTTTTTAAGTGCTTAAAAATTTCATTGTTTGTATAGCATTGTAGTCTGGAGTTTTAATAACTTCCGAGGAAAAATGGGGAAAGTTTATCTTCGGTGTTGAGTCAAAACAATGCACAATTAATAATTGTAATTTACTTATTAGAATGAAATTTATTCTTCGAAATTACACAGCTTTTTCAGCTCTACACAGGTAAAAAATTTTCAATGTTCCAAAAGAATATAATCTTTTAGAATCTTCGGAACATCAAGCTGGTCACGGAAGCTGAAGGCATGTCGCCAGTTGCCTACGAACGGAACACCTTGAAAGATGGGCCAGAGACCTTGGTTCTCTGGGTGGGATAACGTTTTCCAGCACATGGTTTACATACCAATCCCATGCTGAAATTAATCGATCAGATGTTTCAAATTCTTTGGCACTCTTTTTGAACTCTTCCTGACACAGGAATGGTTCTGTTATGCTATTCCACAATAACTTCAGTGCGTAGGTTCCTATAGTTGGATCCATGTCTGACTTTGCTAGAAAAAAAAAACGCAGAGTTTGCAGTGGGCGGAATGCTGTGGAGTTGTATTCATAGTCAATGCTCTTCCCAGTTGACTTAGCCAATCTGTAACAGGAAAAAAATATAATTAAAAATTACTAAAATATAAGGGTTGGTGCAATATAATGATAAGGCACAGTTGTCAAAAATCGATATTTTCACATCAAACAGTCCATTAGCATAATTTTTTAGATAAATACTTTTCGAATTTATACAACTTCCTCCTGATAACGCACAATTTGAAAGTGTGGCTTATTATTATTTTATTTTCTCGCCATCTTTTTACGTGCAAGGATTATTATTAATAAATATAATAAATGAATATAATAAATATAATTGATGAAAAGAATATAATTAATTACAAAATATCTTATGGTAGTTATTTATTAATCTTGACCTGCTGAAAAGTATTTTGATTTATAGCCGTCGTTGATCAACCGACCCAAATTTGAGTTTACGTCTACCAATGTTCAACTCCGTAACCTTGAAATTTTTAACCCAATCCAGAAGACTAGGGAACACCTGGATCAGTACCCCCAGATTTATTGATTTGCTTTGTTAACTTGGAGGACTTTGTGACTCCAAGAGAATCTAGCATGCACCAGTCACCATTTAATGCACAGGGATTCATCGGTCTCTTGGATTTGAGCGTTCACACGAACACGTGCTCAACGCCTGCCAGGTCTGCTGTATTAAATATTCCTTGCTCAATTCAACTGTTATCTTAAATTTTATGAAGAAAAACAAGATAAATTTCTTCCGATTTTTTTTTCTTTTGAAAAAATAAATAAATAAAAATATTAATACTACATCTTATTTTGTAAGTTATTAAGGTTGACAAATGCCGTTTTAGGTTCCAAATATGGCATTTCCAAAGTCATAACTCGTTATATTAATTAATATTTTTTATGTGGTAATTTTTGATTTGGATCGAGTTATAAATGTTTAATAATTTAGTATAATAAAGGTTTACTTAATGTACAAATTAAATTACTGTCATTCCATTTATACGAACACGCTCTACATCACTGAAATATGAAAATTCTTCTTCGATGAAAATTTATAGATAAGTGTTTAAAAAGCAATTACTAGTTATACATTTCTAGTGGTTTGTAACATTCTGAATTAGTTTTGCCGGGCAGGTTGTTCATTGTCTCTTATTTGTAGGTTGACGTCTATTTACATCGTAAAATAAGATTTTACTTCAGGCAGTTGAAATTGCAAGTCTGCAGCAACTTCTAGTCTATTAATTCTTGGCGAATGCATAAATCAAATTGAATAAATTAACCGAATTAGGGTATTTCAGAAAGAAATATTATAAAATGACAAAGTTATGAGAGAAAATTGAGAGATCATAAAGCCTGAACAAAATTTCTGACGGTTAGAAAATTGAGATTGGGGAGGCCCCCCAAACGGCTCCCAGCCTCGCAAATTTTGAAATTAAAAGTGAATATATTTATTCTCAACGGACAGAGAAAGTATGGGTAGGAGATCCAAAATTAGCGGCGATTTATCACCGTATATCATAGCCAAAAACAAGGCCAACCAGCATATCAATATAGAGTTAAAATAATACCTTGGCGATCACGAGTCGCCAACAAATTTATGTGAATTCTTATAACCAGGGCCCGACTTAGCCTAATTGGGGCCCGGGGCAAAAACCTCTTTGGGGGCCCCCTAGCGCCATATGTGCTTAGCTTTAGATGGTCGGTCAATCGTCCATTGCTATGTAAAAAAAAACTGAAAATAATAACATTTATATTGACCTTGAATGATAATGTTTATTTTTAAATCAACAAAATTTTAACATGTTTATTACTTACTCAGTTTTAACCAANACCCGTTATGGTATTGATGAAATATAATCTCCCTTTCTTGGTACCATTATAGTTTCTATTTGAAAAGGATCAGCCCAAAGAGACACTCGTAATCTCAAACTATTAACAGAATTAATAAATTTTTTAATATCTCTTTCTTTATCTTTTGAAAAAGCAGTATTCTCTTTTTCAAGCGCGCAAAGGCAAATCATTCCATTTGGGTAATTTTCTTTCAGTTGTAAAGCTTTGAAAACAAGCAAGAAATCGCTGTAGTCCACGCTTGTGGTAGCCATTATACAAATAAATTTTCAAAGGAAAAGAAATTTTAAAGACCTTTCGAAATTGCAATTTGGAACTATACTTCTACAATTGTTAAAAATTGTTATTTCTTGAAAGAAGCCACCAGGTGACTGGATACCCGTATTTCAAGTTTCAAGAAAGTCGTTCGTTTATTACTATCTGAACCACGTGAATGGATATATGACTTTAGTGTGACATTGACAGTATATTCGATTCTTGGAAGACTTCAAGATATGAAATGGGTGGTCAGCTACAACTTTTTTTTTTCTTTTCCGCTTTGATATATGAAACTCTAATAAATGATCGAGCTTTTTCGGCTGAACTCCATCGTTATTAAAAAAACTCTATTAGCAGCTATTAAAATACTAACAAAGCAAAAAAAAGTAATTATTTTGTGTTAAATGCGAAGAAGGAAATATTTTAAATTATAAATTTATTCTTGGGTGCATGCGCATGCTGAAAATGAATAAAATGAACTGAATTTTGGTTTTTAAAAAATAACTGTAAAGATTGAGAATAGTTATCTGAAAAATGTAACTCTTTTTTATTGAATTTAGTTACTTCATTTTGATCAACTCAGTGAATTGATCAATTCAAAATAGCTAAATTCAGGAAAAAAAGAGTTACATTTTTTTATTGATTGATTTACTGAAGCTTATGAACAGTGAGTAGCTTATTGATTTTTTTACGAATGACCCTTCTCATAATTTATTCCGTATTTGTTTCATTTAAGTTAATATCAACAACTAAAATATTAAATAAATCATGAATTATTTGCTTGTATATATTTTATAGCCGTCGTTGAACAGCCGATCCAATTTTTTGGGTTCACGACTAATATTCGACTCCGTCGCCTTGTAATTTTGAATTTAATCTACAAGACAAGGGAACTTCTAGATCAAGTACAGGGAGAAATTTGCCTTCGTGGAGGATTTTTTATGGAACTAACCTGCGTTACATGGAGATGAAAAACCCGAAAACATCCAACGGTCTGCATGACGACAAAGGGACTCATACTCACAATCCGCCTACCTAAAAGATATTTCATGTCTGCGCTGTGGTCGGTGCAAGCCGGATGAGAAATTCGCATCGTCCAGTCATCGCTGGGATTCGAATCCGCTTCAGCTCATCGGAAGGCGAACGCATTATCTACTGAGCCACCACGGCTCATTGAATGGATATAAATATAATTATTGGTAAAAAAAAATCCTACCTTTCGAAACCTTAGTAATTTTTTCATGGAACTCTATGGTCCACCTTTTGAAAACGGCTTTATTGTACATGATAAGTATTCGCGTGAGGCACCACAAAAGAAAAAAAAAAATCCTGAAAGAAAGCACCAGAAAAAAAGCGCCTCATTTGCCAATATAAAAATGTGATGACCAATTCAGGTTATTTAACCTGAATTTAAAGTAATTAAATAATAATACGAACATAATTAGCTATTTCTTAAGACATATATATAAGGATTAAATTAAAATGTACAGAAATGAACTTTTCTCTCTTCATTCTTTTTTTTAAATTTATTGCGACTCTTCAGCAGTTCTGAAATACTTCTAAATTTCAATAATTGCACTTATTGTATTTCGATATAATAATGTATACAAGTAATACTTAATTAATTTTTTTAAAAAGGAAATTGTATTAAACTGAAATGCATTTTCCCATTTGTTAATATTTTTAGTAAGAATCAAATTTTAACAAAATTTATACAGTCAAAATATTTTAACTTGAGGGACTTTTGTCAATTGAGAAACTATTTATAGCAATTCTATTATTATATATTATAAAATTGTACTTACAATTAAAAATATGAAAAGTATTATAAGTTCTTTAGTCAACTTCAGATTATACATTGAATCTTAAATAATTTTTTGTTAAGTATCTAGTTGTGATTAAATAATAATTTGAGGACGTTAAATTCAAATTGAATGTCCTGAATGGAATCGGTCATTATATTTATATAATAGTAAATGAGATTTTTTTTGTGGGTTTTTCTTCTGATGTCTTTTTCGGTGTTCTTTTTAGCGTGGTTCAGTACTGGTAGGGATTACTATACATTTTTTTGGTGTTTATTTGAATACTTAATATTTAACCTGAATTTATTCTCAATCGGGAAAATTAACCGTCATATGATATAATGCAGTTTAAGCATATAATATGTTATTGTTTATTACTGTTTTTTTTTTCGAGTTTGCAACAATGACTTATATGGAGGAAAAAAGAAGAAAAAACTTCCAAAGAAAAAAAAAACCCCAAAAATTCATCTTTTTTACTTTTATATAAATGTTATGAATTGAACCCAATTTGATTCAATAATTATTCGATCATAATTAGAAAATTTTTAATAAAATTCTCTTATTTTTAAATTTTACTTTACATATGAATCAGCAGAATTTTTAATACTTTATATATTTTTTTTAACCGTAAACATAGACGTATTGACGTATATCAACGCAACCGAATGGTTTCTCACAGTATATGTTAATCAGATTTTTATTCATTATTTCTGTAACTCCGTGAAGTTTCTACACTGCATTTCATTCCTCAGAGAAAGGCAGATAGACAAGATTACAGCTGTTGTCATGGAAACTGGGATACTCTGGAGAGCATATTATTTATTATTTAAAATGTATTATTATAGTCAACTAATTTGTTATTATTTAGTTGGGGAATGAACTGCAACAAAGGACAATTGGATTTTGTGACCACACTAGCACAGTTCAATAATATGCTCTCAATTCACCGGTTTTCAGTAGAATAAAGTAAATATTAACTAATAATTACCGTCCCCAAAAACTGTTCAAAATAAGTTTGGCCACTGCTCTTCGTCCTAGGTTTCTCATTATTTTTGAAGCATCCAGTGCAACTCCTTCTCTTTTTAGGTAATCTTCAATATACTTTAATTTCTCCTCTTCAGTGTTACATTCAACGGGCCATCCACTCGATTCTTGCTTGATCTTTAAGAATAAATCTATAAAGTTCTTAAAGAGCGTAGAAGATGACTCTTCAAAGTGGTAAACTTCGTGAATCTGAAAAAAAGAAATGATTTATTTTTATTTTTAATTCAACGTAATAAAGAGGAAGTTTTCTTTTTAATTAAGTATGCTTACTTCTTTTAATTCATATCCCTTCTTCAAGGCTAATTTCACCTCCTCTGTTACCCATGTCCCAGTTATTTCTCTCTCAACATCTGAATGTATACATGGACTCTGCTGGAGTGTTTCCACACATGTCCTGCAGAGTGGAAACATTAGTTTCTTATTACTCCGGTAGGGCAGCACTGGTAAGAACAGTTTTCTTGGTGGAAGAATGGTACACTTCATAATCCCAAAATAATTTTCCAATGACTTGAAACCTTCAGTGATAATGGAGGGATGACCAACAGGATATTTACAATATTTGTTCACCTAGGTTAAACATAAAAAAAACATAAACATAAAAAATTATGCATAAAAATTATTCAGAAAACTACATAAACGAAAAAAGGAGTTACAAATAATTACCCATGGATAAAGAGAAGTAAAATCAACATATTTGGCATTCCCTTCATGAAAAAGTTTGATAGCATTGGTTCTGCCACCGTAAAATGCGTCTCGGGGAATAAGGCGATCTTTTAACTTGTGAGAGAACAGAAATTCTTTGAGCTCCCTATCATCTTTCTTTAAATTGCGAAATTGATGTTCCCAACACTCTATCACATCATAACCAAGAGCACGTAGTTTTTCGGTCGTCTCTTCAGTTGATTGTCGTAGAGCTCTCATCGTTACACCTTTGAAAGGATGAATCTGATCCCCATCAAAACAACTGAGGCAACCGTGATAGAAACAACCCTTAAAATAAAATTAATATCATGTACACATAAATTTTAAAAAAATATATACAGCTTCAAAGACTCATACATTTCATTAGATTCATTACTTACATGATACTGATACACAGTGTTTGTACTCTCACAAAATCCATCCACAAAATGTCCACCTATCCTGACTTCACCTGTTCCATTGAGTGCATGTTTAATGCTGATACTATCTTTCATAACTAAAAAATCTAACCATCTAATAGAGTCGGGACTGTAATTGACTTTCGTAGTGTAGCCAGAAACGGGAACCATAGCAATGGTGTCTGGTTGAATATGACCACTTCTAAATATGGCCATACTAGATGATGCAATAGTTACATACCTAAAATAAATTACAATTTAAATCCATACTAAATTAACTATCATTACAGGAAAAAACACTCTTTCTAAAATTATGTGTACTTACTCAAAAGGATCGACGCCTCCCACATCTAAAAATTCCTTTCTGTAAATCATACAAGACCGTCTTAAAATATCAACATCTGATCTGTGGAGTTAAAGAATTTTCAAAACAAGGATTGCAAAAAACATTATATTACATTTAATATTACAAAAATATAATATTAATTTTTTCTTTACTTACCTACAGTATGCTAAAATTTCCTCTTCAAAGTTAAACACTTTATCCTTTTCCTGATTATACCATTGGTTGAATTCAGCACGAGCAGAACTGCTCATGGAGTCCGGAGAATAGAACTGTTTGTCAGGTACAGGTCCTACATAAGATTGATTTCCAACGGTATTGAACAAATGAGGAAAATACCCTTTTTTCAGTTCGTCTAATCCAAAAGTTGATGGCAGTTTTGCCAGAGGCATCGGCATGAAATTTATGGAATCTATGACACGTAAATGAAGTGCATTGTGGTGAATCATCATGATTAATGAGCCATTTGGGATAATCACTGGTCTAGTTCCTTGCTCAATAAGCCAGGCTAAAATAAACTGTCCATCGAACCTAATAATAATAAATAAAAGTTAAAATAATAATTTTACTTTGTTCGATAATTTAATAAAATAAACATTTAAAAAAAATATATGTATTGAATTAAAATAACTTACGCTTTCATGTTATGAGCTATAGCAGTATAACCTTTATGTTTTACATCAAACAACCAAGAGCAAAAATCGTGACAGGCTGTATATCCTTTGAAAACAAATTCTGTGCCATCTGCTGTTTGGGCTACTGCTAAATTCACAATATGTTCTCCAGTAGATTGATCCGTCTCGAAGTCGAAGAAGATTAATTTTTCAGATGGGGGCTTTGGATCAATTTTTTTCAAGAAACACCTATGTTGTTCAGCACTCACAAACTGTTTACATGAGGGACATTTAGTGGTGTAACACTTGTGAGAAGAAATAAGTTGTGTTCGTCTTTGTATCACTTTATGACAAGTACCACACTGATAAATCTGAAAGCATGAAAAAAAATATCTTATGAAATAAAATGTAATTTAAAAAAAAACTATACCAACAGAACAATTATAACTATATCGTAGTACGCAAACAGTAATAATTACAAAAAATAGAAAGGAAAAAAAAGGCATAAACTTACTTTGTCACACAGAGATAATTGTTGATTTCCAGTTTTACTCTTATGGGCATCAAAACAATTTGTTGATTGGCACAGGCGATTACAATCCGGACACCTTTTCTTAGTGTTATCTTGTGGACATTCTTCTCTTCTGCATATCCAACAAGAATTAGGACATTTATGTTCTTCTCTGTGACTGTACGGCTTGTCGCACTTCTCACAATAGAAAGAGGAGGCATAAAAACCAGGGAGATTCTTTATCACATCGTAATGATCATTATGCAACCATAATGTGATCCGGCGGGGTCTACACACAGTATCATCCTTATATGAAACCTAATAAAAATAAAAACTAATTATTCCTTTGGATTATAAAATTCATTTTAAGAAATTTGGTTTTAGATATCATTAAAATAAGTACTTTGAAAATGTATTAAATTAGGTCAATGATATTTTAAAAACAAAATATGGAAGTTAAAATATACTGAATAATATGATACTAAATAATAATAACAGTTAAATTTCTGATTAATTTTTATAACTTACCCTGTTTAGATTTGTAGTGGAAATGACAACAATTTGTGTATTTAAAAAATCCTCAAACTTCTTAATCTCGGTATAACCACAAGGTCCTAGGGGAACACCAGCAGAGTGACATAATTCCTTAGCCTTATTCATCAGTGCAGGTCGTCTTCTGTCACGTAAAGCATGAATAGATGATTGATCATTTTCCAGGTGGGCTATAGCGTACACAATTGCTTTCGCACAACACAAACCTTCATCATCTGTTGGTATGGTCAAAATAGACCTTTTTTTCAATCCATCAACCTTTTCGTTAATTACACGATGCTGTCGTCCTCCCCCGACGTCCCGCAATATGGTGATAACGTCGATTAAAAACCCGTTATCTAACTTGATTTCAGTCTTCGACTGCAGGACTTTCAAGACGGTAGACAAAATCTTCTCCACAGTCATATCCTTGCACGGCATCATAGTGGTTGAAATCGGTTTATCGAGTCCATCGGATTGAATGCATATTCTAATCAAATCGTTAGGTTTTAAATTCCAACACACTTTCTTCAGTATCTGGCTGAATAGTTCCCGAACTAAATCTACAGACACCTCCACCAAAGGAGAATTCCTAATTGCGTCGGGAAGTTTTTCTTGGTCGATGACTGCTCTAAACGAAACTTCATCACCTCTATATTTTTCTGTCCTTCTTCTAGATAGTTGTTGAAGGAATATAGCACTGCTTAACTAAAAAAAAAAATAATAATTATAAATATATAAATGACAATATTTTTTTTAAAAATACATACACAGGGTACAAAATTGAACAACTAATATTATGGAATATTCAAAAATAAAAATACTTACATTAGTCATATCAGAAGGCTCGAGTTCTATATAAGCTGACCCATTGTTGGAAGGTCCTGGTCGTGTCTGCATAAACAAATAAAAAAATATGTTAAAAAATAATGTTATAAATTTAAAATTAACAATAAGCGAGAGAAAAGTGGGTAGATTCCTAAACAACTGTGTTGCTTCTGCAAAACCTTGCGAGAGATCCCCAATTAAATGTTCCTCGTCTTCTAGAAATTCTTGGGTGAATTCTCCCAAAAGCTAAAATTAGAGTTAGTGATTGTAAAAAAAATATTTATGTCAAATAACAATTAATATTCTTTAACAAACAAAAATTATACAATAACAAATATAAATCATGAATAACAAAAAATTATACAACTATTACCTCATCATCACATTCGTCAAACCCCAAACCCGGCTCACTAAAATCCATTCTATCATCATGCTATGAAAAAAAAATTATATTTTAAAGCAAATAAATACTTTTTTAACTGTACAAAAATATAAAGTAAGTTTTTTAAATGAAGCGATACACGGGCGCTATACAAATAGCGACAACAATAGTTAAATATAAGAGAATAAATTCAAAATATAAACGAAATCTACGCTTAAGCAAATTTGGATACTACATTAATAACAACATTGATAACTGAAACATAAATTTAGATTAAATAAATGAATTGAAAAAAATAAAATAATTATTGAGCCAAGCATAAAACTAAAAAAAAAAAAAATTCTAATAATTATTAATAAACTAAAAATTCAAATAATTATTAGCTAAACTAAAATTCAAATAATTATAACTTACTTCTTCAGAAGAATCGTCTCTTGAACGTTTGCTCATTGTAATCCTTATAAGACACTGGAAAAATAACTACACAATCGTAACAAACGGAATACAATTTCCAACTAATAAATTTTTTCGTGCAGCAACGGTTTATATCAGCCTCTACTAACACGATAAATGAAGATAACGTGATAGCCCTTGTTAAATCTTGTGACAAAGGGTTGAAATAATTCTCACACGAACTAATCACTAATACCTTAAATTCTACGATAAAACTCATAACCACACTGACCAATATCAACATTTGGTGAGAAAAGTAGATAAAATGTGGTGAGAAAATAGATAAAAACTACTTTCCCTATCACTATATTAAACTTTCCATTCTGACTAATTGATAATAATACAGGTAAAACTAAAACTTCACACCTTGATAAAACTTTATCAGAAAACTCTCACGGGTCTGGTCATCTATTAGTCCCTTTTTCGAATCCCACGCATGATTTTTGAAAATAAATAGTTTTATTATATTATCAAATAAGCTGTAGGAATTTAAAACAATCGCGTTAAAAAGGCTGTTAAATGTTTTCTTCGATTTTAAAATAATTTTGTAATTTCAAAAATTAAATTTAATATATAATTGATTACAAATAATAGAGTTAATTATTTTCTAATCGTAAAAGAAATTAATTCAGAATAAAATAATTCACTTATTTTATCATAAACTTTTTATTTTACCATAAGATTTTTTTTTTTTAAATAAATAGAATTTTTATTTTAATATTAAATCATTTTATTTAAAATGCGTAAATTAATATTGAATAGGTTAATAATAGTTATAGTCGTTTATATCAACTGTATTTATGTTAAAAAATAACTAAAATTAAGAGTTATTAATATAGTCTCTTTCTAACATTTTAAGTATAGATGGCACCATTAGAATTCATATAGTATTTTTTAAAATGATTAAATTAATTTTATTAAAACCTTAAGTTTTCCTCCGATCTCTGTACATTCACAGGATACTGATTAGCGAAACCAAGTCCCCCCTACTTGTCGTTGGACTAAGCGTAGGAGGTTTTCGTGGTTTTCCTCTTCATAAATCGTGGTCACTCACAAAGTCCTCTTCGAAGACATTGTCTCAAGATCTAGGAGTTCCCTTGTCTTCTGGGTTCAAAAATGACAAGACTACATTGATAGCCGCATATCCGTACTACGGTAATAAACATCTAATCTAATAAAATAATATTCGTTGATTTAAATATGCTCTTAACCTTAACACGTGTATGGACAGTACCGTTGCCATCCAGAGAAAGTTATCATAGCATTAAGAGGGGGCAGAAATAATTATTTAATAACTGTCAAAAGGTTAAGTGAAAAATATATCGATGAAACTGTATTAAGATATCGATATCAAACAGTTTTTATTCATACACGTGTTCAGAATACAAAAGTTTAACTTATTAACACATATCTAACCAAGCATTCGTGGGTCAGTGGTTATGATATCCAACTACTGACCCACGAAGGCTTTTTGATGGCGTGAGTTCGATCCTCAGCCTTAATTATATTTAATAAATAATATTAAAACAGATTTAAATATTAAAATAGATTTAAAGTTATTTTATTTCTAAAATTCTCACATAGATGGCGCCACTAGAGTAAAAGTATGATATCATTTATGTGTTACGTAATAAGAGATGACGTCATAACTTCATAATATACAATATCTCCCCAAATAACAAAGTTTCTAAGTGTTGCCATCCTTAAAAACTAATATTAAAAATAATAAGTGTTGCCACCCTCAAAAAACTAATAAATTAAATAATATTTTAAAAAACGAAACTAAATTAAAAACAGAAACCGAAACTAAAAATATATTAGGCTTAAGAAAAAAAAGAAATAAGCTCCCCATGACGCTGCAGACGAAGTTTCGATTTTCAGGCGGGCAGAAATAAGCAACTTCCGGTTTGAAGGTGGGCAGAAATAAGCAACTTCCGGCTGGGGCAGAAATAAGCACCGGTTGACTGTGACGTCACTTCCGCCGCTTATACAACGGTGTATACTACTCACGGTAACAAATAAATATTTCTCATTACAAGCAATTATGATTATTTATAATCACAACAAGAAGTGGTTGAAAATAATCGGGATTATAAGTAATTAAACCCTAGAATAGTTGTCGGGAAATACGTGTCACCATGAGGTACAAATACAAGTAATCATAATTATCAGTGATCATAACCTAACAATTACAAGTACTCTTAAATAAGTAATTGTAATATATATGATTACAGCTCTATTAAATGTTATCGTAATTTCAAGTTGGATTGATTACAATTACATTATTATGAGAATTGATTACTTTTTATGAAAATACATTCATTATATATTTAAATGGATTCTGTTATTTGGTTTACTAAATGAAATCTTTTTAACATTGAATTGCATACAAACATACGTACACACACACACATATATATAAATGTACATACATACGATGTATGTATTTTGTATACACATATTCGAGCACTTTTGTACGTAGAAACATAAATTGTATTTGTATTCAAATATTGTGTATATAAACGTATGTACACCAAGCATACAAATACGCACTGTATGTAATACTTATAATGTATGTATCTACACATATTTTATACGTTTCATATATGTATATACGTACGTATGTAAACACAATATATGGATGTTAATACTACCATTTTCAAGATTGCAAGGGATAAATAGAAGTTATCTCAAATAGCTTATATTCAGTTTTAAAGATAACGACAGTTTTAAAGAACGATTTTTTAAAGTATAAGAATAAGCACGGAAATTATAAATTTATCGTTAGCTTTAATTGAAAATGCAAAATTATTCTGTATAAATAAATAGTTTTAAAGTCCTGCAGTCGGCCTCACCGCGGCGAAGGGGTGTCCCTGGTCGGAAGAGAATATTATAGAGCCATCCAAGGAGTGAAGGCCGTTCCACTATGCTCACCTAACGAATGCAGGGGAATCCAGAGGCCAAAATTATATCTACTCATAGGAAATTAAAAATACATTTAAATAATTTATTTAGATATAACACATTTTAAAACGTTAAAATTCATATTCAATGAAAAAGTTATATTCAAAATATTGATACATTTAATACTCTCAATGAGAGCAGCTTCATCAAAGAAATATTTTGATAAAGAATTTCTCATATTTTTTGCTGCTTTAATTTTTAAAACTTTTTTCTATCCTTTTGAGCAACCAGATTGATAATTAGGTTTCATCATTCCAAAACTATCAAGTAAATAAAAATTTCAATATTGTAGAAGTGTGTTAATCAGTTTAAAACATCAACATCAAAGATTGTAGCCCTCCATCTACAGCTTTACATATTTGCTAGGAATAAGCATATAGGTTACACTTGGTTCAAACATGCATCAAAATTTTGTTTTTTTAATGTTTGATAATTAAAATATGAAGGGATACGTACTTGAATCATTTTCTTTTCTGATTTAAAGTTTTAATATTTTTAGGTTAATTTGATTTTGAGAATGGTTTAAATGTTCGGAAGATTTAGATTTGTATAAGAAACGTGTACGGTGTTTTTATATGATTTCATATGTTCTAAAATTATTTAAAAAAAGATTAAAAATCTAGAAAGAAATAAAAATTAAAAATTTAAAGCAAATTAAAAAAAGTGAATTGTTTCCTAATTATAAATGCTTGATTTCTTTTAAAAACCTTCTTAAATTTAAGAACTTATTGCTTACGTTCAATATAAAATTCGAAGAAAAAAACTTAATTGCTAATAATATTATTGATTTTATTTAAGTAAATATCTAATTATTTGTTTTTAATAATTGACAATTATTATGTATAATGTCCAGCTATGTTTTTTAAGAATATAAAACTCAACGAAGTTTAAAATCTTCTGATGAACATGTATTAGTTTGTTTTTTCTTTACAATTACATTTTGTTTAAAAATTATATTAGACATTTGGTTGTGGTTATAACTAATTAAAACAAAAACTAGAACATTGATTCCAAGTAATCAATTTACTTTTATAATGAAGTATAAAGCTTCAGTGTTGAGTAATTTTTAATTTAGTACATTTATCTAAATTAAAAACTTTTNTTTATCTTAATTAACGGAAAATTACTTTTATGGGGGTCGATGGAGATTTCGAAAAATTAAATAGGGGTCGATGATGAAAAAAGTTTGGAGACCCATGGTTTAAATGTTCGGAAGATTTAGATTTGTATAATAAACGTGTACGGTGTTTTTATATGATTTCATATGTTCTAAAATGATTAAAAATCTATAAAAAAAAATTAAACATTTAAAGCAAATTAAAAAAAGTGAATTGTTTCCTAATTATAAATACTTGATTTCTTTTAAAAACCTTCTTATAACTTCTTATCTTAACGTTCTTAACATATCTTAACGTTCAATATAAAATTCGAAGAAAAAAACTTAATTGCTAATAATATTATTGATTTTATTTAAGTAAATATCTAATTATTTGTTTTTAATAATTGACAATTATTATGTATAATGTCCAGCTATGTTTTTTAAGAATATAAAACTCAACGAAGTTTAAAATCTTCTGATGAACATGTATTAGTTTGTTTTTTCTTTACAATTACATTTTGTTTAAAAATTATATTAGACATTTGGTTGTGGTTATAACTAATTAAAACAAAAACTAGAACATTGATTCCAAGTAATCAATTTACTTTTATAATGAAGTATAAAGCTTCAGTGTTGAGTAATTTTTAATTTAGTACATTTATCTAAATTAAAAACTTTTTTTACTTAATGAATTTCAATATTAAATTTGTTTATTATACACAGGGTGCGTAGCATTTTTAAAGTGGCATTTTATGATGTTTAAGGAAGGAGAAAAAATTTTTACTACTGAATATGAAAATTTTACACTAAATAAGACATGTATGGCAGAGTAGAGGATATTTAAATTTTTGTTTCAGAAAATTGTTATTGATTTAGAGCAAAAGGACATTTTAGGAGTTTTGAAAACATTACTTTACATTACATTTTGAAAACATTTGAAATCCATTCCTAAATTTATTGTTTTTTCCAAGTTAGACAAATTATGAGGTTACTAATGTTTTCCTATAATTGCCATTGTATCTTTTTTATTTACAATCAGTTTGTTGCTAGTAGATGAAATCCTACCCTGTACAAATATAGGCCTTTTTCCCTTTCAAAATTGCTCTTCTAAATTTACCTAAGAGTAATTTTTTCTCTTTCTATTAGTAGTTAGCAGTACTCCCAATGAAAAGGTTAAAGGCAGATGAATTTTCAAGTTCATTTTCTGGTGTGTACAATATTTTTTTAATTTGGAAATTTGCTTCTTAATTAACATTAGTTTATACAGTCAAACCCCACTATAGTGAATCTTAAAGGGACTAAAGTCATTGTTCACTATAACCGGGACTTCACTATATCCGCTCCGCTAACAATATTATCTTTCAAACTCCCCCTTTTTATTAAATGCTATTTAAATGAATGACCAATAAAATGCAATACAAAAATGACTGCAAAATAATATGTAGCAACAAAAATGTGTGAACTTTTATTTTTCATTATCCTTTGTCTTGCATACAAAAAAAAAATTAGTAATCTTTAGCTGAGGAACCTCTCCGATAATTTTTCCTTAACTTATATTATTCCGCTTTTAAAACCTGTATACCCAGGTATTTGAGCGCATTATAGTAGTTTCACCAAATCGCTCTGCTTTAACTTGAAGCATACTGGAAAATTGCAACTTTTTTGAATGCTGATTAATGAAGCAAACCAGAAAAAAATGCTTATTGCTGCATTCCATGTTATAGATGGTTTTAAAAAAACCGGTATATGTATTTATTGTAAAGTAGAAATTTCCAAATTATTACAAAAATGAAGAAAATAAATCAGTTGAAGACAGAAAAAAGTTCATAATATCCAACTTCCTCTCTTGTTTTGGTTCACTATATCCACAAAAACTAACATAATATGTGTGTAGCAAGGTACGGGAGTGAACATTTTGTTCATCATAAACTGTGTTCACTATAGTGGGATTTGACTGTAGTTGTTTATAATAGCAATTCATTGCTTTCAATTAAAAGTTTTAATAGTTTTTTTTTCCATTCTTCTTTGGAGTCTTTGATTTCCCCAAAACAAACCACCAATACAGGTAATTACTTCTCCCATTTGTATTATTAAGGATACATGTATTGTAAGTGTGATTCAAAACAAGTATAAACTTTCTGGCAAACATTATAAAGAATTATAGATAAAAATTGAAAAATGTTTGAAGGCTTCTATTAAATTGTAAGTTATACATAGATATAAACTTATGTTTATGAAAATTGAAATAGGAAGGTTCCCACGGTCCTTAGAAGTCCTTAAAAACTGCTTAATTTTTATTTTGAAAAATAAGGGCCCTTAAAAATACTTAATTTTGGTACAAGGTTTTTACGAGTCTTTAATTTTTCAGTATTGCTATACTTGATAGGAACGATTTTTTCAGTCTTACAAAAAATATTTTTTTTAAAAAATCATTCTTTTCTAACAAAGAAGGAGACCATGCATTTTAAAGAAACAAAAATTTTGGCATGACTGAATATTTAGCATGATTAGCCCACAACTGAATATGTGATGCATGTTTAGCAGTTGAATATAAAAACTTGTTTTAATAATTTTTTCAGTGTTTTTCCCATATTTCTTTATTTATTGCTCTTTTTTTTAATGTATGAAAAAATTTGCAAATCTTAATTTATGCACTTAATTTTACTATTCAATTTCAATGAAATCATTAAAAATGGAATACGGATTAGTTTCATAGATGTTAACATTTAACAATCTGAAAAAATTTTTTTAAAAAAAAACCCAACCCGGTTTGCTAAAATTGCCTGGTCCTACTTTGACGAACCCTGTTTATTACAATTTTATCAGTATTTAAATTATAATAAAATTGTTTTAATTATTTTTTTATTTATTAATTTTTAGAAGAAAGGTAAATAATCTGCACTGTCACTGGTGGTATATTCGATGATAAACAATTATGCGATTTTTAATGTGTTTAATTTTTTGAAAAAGTAATTAATTTTTGCTTTATTTAATAGAGCCCTGAATAGTGATTATGCAAATTGCACCAAAATTACATCTAGTGTAAAGTAAGGTAAGACTCGTAAATGATTAGAATTTATTTAGAAAATGATTGCACTTGTTTATTTATACCACTACCAGTAATTTAATGAATAAATGTCAAACAATTCTTTCATTGTGTTACAATTTCACCAACATATGTGTATAATTCGCTCTACTCAGCCTTTTAGCTTTCAAATAAATATATATATATTATGACATCAGACTATTTAATTTTGTTGTCACTGAACAGAGCAATTGCAAGATGAGAAAACTAGTATAAATTTAGGAGCCACGAGTAAAGGTCTGGTTTCTTAGGACAAGCGCCTTATCTGGGCGTCAGCGGAAAGTTGACGTAGAGCTGACGCCAAAAAATACTTTTTTGTTAGCTCAGCGTGAGGAGTCGGTCCAACGCAGACATTATCTCTCATTGCGCATGCGTTAATAATGTAAACAAATATTTATTTTGAATTTGTATTGATTTCGTATTGTCGACCAGTGTTTTAGAGAACAAATAATGACTTTGTCCCAGAAAAAACACATTATAGCTGAGCTAAATAAAGAGTGCTATGTTTAATGTCAAAATCAAAATCTTGGCTGATTTCAATGTGCTGTTGGATGTTGTCCGCCATTGCTTCTGTGGTTAACGTCACGTTGTAATCCAACTGCAGTTGAGTTGGACGGCAATTGTAGTTCAAGATGAGCGTTTGATGACGTATACAATCAAACTCACAAATGGACCAATCAGAGGTTAGCCCTGATTTCCAGCTGACGGCGTCCTGTCCTAAGAAACCAGACCTTAAAGAGTATTATTTCCGACTTCCTTTTTTTAAACTTGCTTGTTTGAAAGAAATTTTGTTATAAACTTTCCACTTATTTGTCTGTTTAGTTCTCTACTTTCATTTGACATTTCAGAATTGAGGGTTCTTGTTTATAGAACTGAAACTGTAGTATATCAATTTATAAACTTTCATTTGTGCTTTATTCACATTATTTTTCA
This sequence comes from Parasteatoda tepidariorum, assembly GCF_043381705.1. NCBI lineage: Eukaryota > Metazoa > Arthropoda > Arachnida > Araneae > Theridiidae > Parasteatoda > Parasteatoda tepidariorum. The sequence continues at coordinate 692,835 of NC_092211.1, forward strand.
CTTTAGCTTTAAAACTAATACCAACCATTAAAATTCTAAAAATTATTGTCACTGCATTCCGATTTGGGAAGTAATAAACTTTAATTTCTTTTGAATTAAAAATGCTCAGGTTGAAATATTTTTTAAACACAATGCTCATTAGTAATTGAATTAAAAAAGAGTTAGTGAGTAATTCAAACAGACATTATTTTACTCCAGATTGTTATCCTTATATTTACTGTAATCTTAGTTGAATTATTTGCATTTCAATGAGTGATTGTATCTTTAAATTTATAACTTTTATTTTACTCTGTTTATTTATTTATTTTTTTAGTATCTTCAATATTCAATATAAAACAGAGGAGTGAATGTGATGTGATAGTGTTAAAGTATTAACTATGAGTAAGTGATAAGTTTATAAAACTTTTTAAACTTGTTTTTAAATACGAACATTTTAACTCCTGGTTTAGCTGTGTTGAGCTAGTGTTTCGTGCTTCCGATAAATCTACCC
>NC_092211.1:693824-709058 GCF_043381705.1 Parasteatoda tepidariorum
TAAAGCAATATCATAATTAGGCAGGATTGAAAAGTTTTTGACAATTGACGGTTTTATCTGGTTTTAACCGTCATGTAAAAAAAAAAAAACTTTTGACATTGTTTTTGACAATTGTCAAAATTTCTGAATCATGTAAATCGAATGGCGTTTTTACAAGCAACGGACTGACGATGCGCCGAAATAGGTTGGGGTTGAATTAATTATGAATTGAACAATGTCTCTCTGTATAATTCATAGCGAAAATCAACATGGTAAAGGAAAAATCTCATTTCAGAAAAGGAAAAATTAAGCACTTTTTAAAAACACCCAATGGGAAAAGCACCTTCAAGGGCTTTTAAAAGACGAAAATAATCACCTTTAAGCACTTTTTAAAAACGCTATGCATCCTGTATTACAAAATATATATTATGGGATACATATGTATATATTTACAAAGCTTATCCTACATTTATTATTTAAAGATTTTGTATAATTGAATTATTTATGTATTGTTCATTATGAAAAAAATAAATGAGAAGACTAGCATTAAAAACAGCATTTTTTTTTTCAAAAAAAATAATTAAAATATTTTTTTATAAAAACATTTTTTATTGTGTGTGTGGGGGGGGGATCTGAGTCTATGACCCCAGGAAAAATTTCTGGATCCGCCCCTGCAAGTAGTACCCTGATATTATTGAGATGACCTATATAGCAGGGATGGCGAACCAATGGCACGCGGCACAATATTTTGGGCACTCCACCGATCATAATTGTTGTTACACTATGAATTGTTATTACGCTATGAAGCATATGTAACAATTAAATTAAAATTCACAAAAAACAAACAAAATAATAAACAATTATTAATAAAAAAATTAAAAATTAATGCGAAAAAACAATTATTAACAGTAAAAAACAAGCTAGCAAAAAAAAATCAACAGTCCTGCTTAAACTAACATTTTACAACCTAATATAAGTTATTGGTCATCTAATCTGCAACAACAGAAGTCACACTGATGTTACTTTAAGTTGAATTACTTGTATAACTAACTGAGACATTGCAAACTGTATTTCTTTTCAAAGTAAATAAAGAGTTTTGAGTTGATAGTATTTAGTATTATTCTTCTCCCAATAATCACGAAGTCAAAATTATTTGACGGCACATATATGACCTCATTAAGCAATTTTTTAGAGAAAATGGCACGTTGGTGTATAAAGGTTCGCCACCCCTGACCTATAGGCTGTATATAGCACATGTGCAGCAAACTACAGCTCAGCCTTCCCCAGGAAAATAGTTCAGAATTTATACCAAAAAGAAGAAGTAATCTCACATAATAAACTACTAAATTTATGTAACTGTTGATAACAGTAGTTTGCTTGATATTTGAAAACTAATACACTGTATTAGCTCACTTTTTCATTTTTCGCAATTTACCCTTGTTAATTATTTGCTAAGCAGATTGTTATAACATATTAGAATATTAAGCAGAATTAACCCGATTTTGAAAGACGAAACCCGATTTTTTTTATATGATAATTTGTTTCAAGGTTATGAGCTTTTTTATACAGCTGCTTACGGTTCATTACTTAAAAAATTAGCAAATTTTGGAAATCCTAAATTTTTTTAAAAATAAGTCAATATTGTTTTTTTTTTTTTTTTTAAATTTTTTTTTATGTAATTTTAATGCTGAATTGAATAAAAGCATTCATTGTATGAAAGTTATATGCATTGTTTTGAATTTCACAGTGAGATATGATTTTATATTTAAACAAATGATTGCAGCAATTAGTTTATTTATTAGATAATTTTATTTTCCTTGGTATTACAAGCTACATAGGAAATATATTACTCAACCACTTTTAAAAGCATTATTTCAAATCGTTCTCTCTTAGACATTTTCTTCTCATAAAATTGCTCACAACTGTAAAACAAATGCTCCTATCAGCTTGTGGTTAGATTTATTCGATTGGGTGTAAGAAATGCATAAAAATTTGTACCTAATTTTAAATTATTAAACTATTGTTGATTTTTTATTACATTGATTGATTAGAATATTAAAATAACTATTTTCTGCGAAACTCTGATGTGATTGAAATTAACGGAAGTCTTTTTCAGAATCAGTGTCAAAAATTGATTAAAAAAATTATTAGTTTCATAAAGTCTCGCAAAAAGTTTAAAAATATAGAAGTCTTATTGAGTTTAAAGATTTGTAAGAAAGAAAAAAAAAAGAAAGACAATCTAAGTATCAGACTTACAAGTACCATAATGAACGATATAGGTTCAATTATGAGAAAATAAAGTGTTAAAATTTCCAAATAAGATTGGAATTATAAATTTGAAAGTAAAGGTCGTTAATGGTAGTACTTTCTTCAGAGTATTTTATTTTGTGGCTGAGGTACCTGTCAGGCTTTTAGTTATGAGGATTGAATAGAAATGACAGAAGTAGAATGCCATTTATCTGAAAAAGAAAATTAATTTCAGCCAGTTAATTTAAGTCATGAACAAAATTTTTTAATATTTTAAAACCTGCAGCTATTATTGTAAATATGACATTCTTACTAATTCCTTTTTATTTTCTTTTAGGTTCCAATACTTCCAAGTTTCAAAAGGGAGACAGGATCAATATTTAAAATAATTTTGTTGGTTTGCCAAAAAATGAAATTTTAGTTTTAAATAAAAGTATTTTGAATGACAGTTGAGTAATTATTTAAATTTGCAGTTTTATAGCTTTAAAAATTCAAGCACCTTAGACATCTGCTTCATAAAAATACGAGTTCCCACAAATAATTTTTTTAAAATTCGGATAAGTGTCATTTCAAGATAGTTTAATTAAATCTATTAAAATTACAGACGAATTCTGTATTAGAAACTTTCTTTTATACCTTAACAAAAGACGCAATTACTGCCGAAGGTGTGATATTACAATTTAGGTTGATAAATGAAGATCTCTACCAGTGGAAAAATGTTAAGTTATACACTATTCTTTATATAATATAAATAATAGTGTGGTTAAAAATTAATTAACTAGGTGAACCTTACAAGACCTCACGTTTGTGAGTTATTACATTCGTAAGTATTGAAAAAAAAACAACAACTTTAGGTTGAGCTATAAAAGCCTGAAAAGTAAAATGTCGCAAATTTGGTTGATAAATTAATATCTCTAAAAATACAAAAATAAATACTTGAGGTTACAAAATAATAACCTAAGGTAAAACATGGAACACCTCACGTTAATAAAACATAACTTTTACAATTGTCAAAAAATTCATTTTAGGTACCTGGATATATCCTGATAATAACCTGAAGTGTAAAATGGCACATCTAATGTAGATAAATAAATACCCTAACAACTCTATAAATCCACACTTAAGGTTGAAAAACATTAATCCAAAGTAGAATATTAAACACCTCACGTTCATAAGAAACAATCGATCCAACGATCAAAAAATACACTTTAGGTTGATCTATAATAACTTAATGTGTAAAATGACGCACCTTAAGTTGTTAAAAAATACCTCTACAAGCATAAAAATATATACTTGGGGTTGAAATATAATAACCTGAGGTAGAATATAAAACACCTCATGTTATTAAAAAATTACCTTTACAATTGTCAAAAAATTCACTTTAGGAACCTGGATATATCCTGATAATAACCTGAAGTGTAAAATGGCACATCTAATGTAGATAAATAAATACCCTAACTATATAAATCCACACTTAAGGTTGAAAAATATTAATCCAAAGTAGAATATCAAACACCTCACGTTCATAAGAAACAATCTATCCAACGATCAAAAAATACACTTGAGGTTGATCTACACCGTAAGTTGTTAAAAAATACCTCTACAAGCATAAATATATATACTTGAGGTTGAAATATAATAACCTGAGGTAGAATATAAAACACCTCATGTTATTAAAAAATTACCTTTACAATTGTCAAAAAATACATTTGAGGTAGATCCAGAATGTTGAATAAATACTTCCACAGGAGTAGAAAAATATATTTCAGGTTGATAATTGATAGCCTATGGTTGAAAACAAAACACCTTATAGTAGAAAACATCTACCTCTCCACCGTAGTAAGATAAAACACCTCAGGTTGAAACATATATACCTCTGGGGGTATATTTGAGGTATTCATTTGCACCCTGTTCAATCTAAAGACGGATTTAAATAATAACCTCATTTATACCCCTGAAGAATACCTTAATTTTTCCATCAGGGTTGGTTCATTGATACCTTAGTTCTATTTTTGATTCACAGAATTTTTTTTTTATAGACACCGTAATCAATTACTCATTAACCTGATTACAGTATAATCAATATTGCCTGTACTCGTATATTGTGATAACTTGTAATCATAGATTTTGATTACATGTAACAATTATTACTTGTAATCTTCTCTTTACGAATTTGCGATTAATCATAATTATTTGAATTCACAAATACAATTTTAACCAAAATTCAGATAAGTTATTATCATGATTGTAAGTAAGCGATTATTTTTTTTGCCTAACTTAGCATCAGAAGTACCCGAGTATATTTCTACAGTTTGTGTGGCTGTGTGCATTGATATTTGGAATACCAAAGTATTGATTCTACCCATACTGTCCCAATAATGTATTAGTACTATTGTATGCAATCGAAAAAGTAACAACTCTAATTTTTGATTATGTATCAGCTAAGAGATCTTGATTGTAATATTTAATATTCATTTGTGTTTTAGCAAGCCTAAATTGCCAGTTTCTATAATTATACAGGATGTTCCGTAATAACCACACTGATAAGATGGAAGATTTCTCTTAACTGACAGATTAAGGTGAAAACTTTTTTGTATAATATTGCACATTAAACAGAAAAAAAATGTATTTCTCTACAAAAAAAATTAGTTGTTGTAATAGAAGTCTTGAAATTTTCAACTCGTTATAAACATATAACATTTGTACCTTTATTGTTTGGTTTTTGGCAGTGACTTGGAAATTCGTCGTAATAGTAAATTTCTCGTAATATGCTGCCCTTGTTATATTGAGCTTTTACTGTACTAAAGTAAGCTCGTACCGTATATTTTATTTGTTATCAATGTACCTGGATTTGATTTACATTCATAAAGAGTGTTACTTTGCATAACCCAGATCATTTTTGACAATGCTGCTACAAAGATTGAGAAAAAAAAAACTGCAAGTTTTCATGGGAAGGGGTACACAAAGTCTATACACTAATGTCTAATACATAGAGAAGAAGAAAAAAATCGTTTAAATGATCGAATTTTCATGCACTAAGTGCTAATTTTATGGTCTCAAAGGTATAACTGTAACCATGTTAATGAATTAGTGATAGTTATAAAATAAGTTTCTAATTCTTGCAGTTTTGTATATGTTCCAACTTGAACAAACATCTTTTGATGAATTTAGATTTTCAAAATACAGAGGAAGGGGAGTGGCTGATATGTCTTATTACTTTAACAGGATGAGTGGTTAAAATTTGAACCCTATATGCTTACTTTTTGCTTTTTCACAAAGTCCCTGAAGCTTTTTAAGTCAGTCAAAAACTTTTTGCCTTCAATCATAAATTTTTTTAATTCAAATATAATTCCATGTAAAAAAAATTTATAAGTATATTTTTATCAATTTATTTAATAAGGACAACAATACTTCTAATTGTACCATGTACAAGTTTTTGCATCTTTTCAAACTATGTAATTTTTACGGAAACAATTCAAAATTTGAATGAAATCGGAATGAATTCTTAATAATAGTTCATAGTTGCGATTCATTTGAGTTATGATCTGAAAATTTCTGGGAGGAAAATAAAAATATTTCTTAACACAATATGATCTTAACATTCAAGGACTCAACCTTAATGGTTCGGGGGAGGGTGGGGGGCTGAAACATCTTCAAAGATGTTATAAGTTATTAATTAATAATAAATTTTGGAAAATCATTAAAATTGAATAATTAAAAATCAACTTCAAAATTTTTTTCCTTATAACCGTCATGGCTCAGTCGGCCCAATTTTGGGCTGATGACAACTAATGTTCAACTTCGCAGCTTTGTAATTATGTATTGTAATTATTACATTTATTGTAATTATTACATTTTGTATTTTATTCTTGGCGTATGAGCCTAGAGACCTGGGTCGCCGTAACTCATTTCCTTTATTCTACTTGTAGTTTTTTTTTTGCTGAATATATTTTATTTTGCATTTACTTGATATATGTTCTATTTCATTCCAATATTTTTGGGTGCTCCTCACACTATTGTATAGATATATTTTGCTTTGGCTATGTTAATACAATATCAGAAAGCACTCTGTTTTCTGGGTATAATCGCATGAGAGTTGATGACGAGATTATAACGTTTCATTATTTTGCTTTCCGGCTTTTTAATTTAAATTTTTTTTAAAAAATAACTTTTTATCTTCTCATAATTTTTAATATCTTTTCCATGTTTTCTCTATATTTTTAACTTTTAACTATATACCCCAGCTGTAAAATAATTTGGGCCTTCATTTGAGCAATATTCATGAATATTGGCTCAATAAGGTTTCTATTTAAAAATATAGAGAAAACATGGAAAAAGATATAAAAAAAAAATAGATCTATATATAAATAAACATACATAGATACATAAACATACATACATATACATAGATTTATCTATATTAGATACCTTTTGTACGTAAATTTCTAAATTTATTAGTTTACCACTAAAGACCAGTTAATTAGTAACATATTATGTTTGTGAATTTTGTCTTATCGTAAAGTGTTAAGTGAGTAATTTCGACAAACCCTGTTTGTTTTTTTTTCTTCTTCAAGTAAATTATTTCTATTTAGTTTAACATTTGGGCCGAATCCAATTTTTAAATTACATAGAAATTGAAAACTAAAACATAAAATTCTTAGTAAATAATTTTTTTTTTGTTTTTAAGAAATTGAAAAATTAAATTGAACATCATTAAGATATTTATAGTTTATGTTTAATTTTATTTCTAAGTCATTTAAAAATTTAATTTAATTTTTAAGTAATTTAAATTATGTTTAATTTTATTTTTAATTAATTTAAATTTAAAAATGCAAATGAATATTATTTGTAAATGCAATGTTGATATTTTTGTTGGGTAATTTAAAACGTGGACACACAGGAGTGCATTTAAAAGGAAAATATAAAAAAAATAAATAATGAAAAAGTTGATGCCTTTGTAAATCAAACTTGTCATGTTGAGAGTTATGCGACATATGATGCAAGGGCAACTTCGTCAGAATCTAACATAGAATCTCGTGACACGCAACTCATGTACAGTTTCTTTAGTGAAGCTCCCCCCTATCCCTGCTGACAATTTTGTCTTTTGTTGTGCCTCTGGATTGCCTGGGTTGAGTCGCGCCTTGGGGAATTTAGTTGGCATCACAATTCACAAATATCCCCTTTCTGGTATAGGGTGTTAAAAAAAAAACTTTGTTTTTCTTAATTTATTGTCAATCATCTAAACCTTTGAAAGCTTTAAATCATATTGATGAGTATGAAAAAATGCACGAACTAAACATCTCGAAACTTTAATCCTTTAAGTATTTTTTGAGAAATTTAAAAAAATGTCAAACTCGAAGTGTCTCTTCCATTATTGTAGGGTAATGCATATTACATTAAAATTATTAACATTTGCTATAATATAGAAATAATATATAATCCAATCAGTCATAAATAATAAACTATTATTTCTGTTAATAAGTAAACATGGGTTAATAATATTTATTAGGTTTTTCACTTTCCCCATGATTTTGACCAATAAAAACCTAGTTTTCACTATGTCCTGGTAAAAACTGGTTTTTCCTCAGTAAAAACTCAACCTTGCAGAGGGTGAGACAAAAAAGCGTCATTGCCGCAAGAATTAAAATTAGCTTTAAGTTATTGAAATTTTTGTCGTAAAATTTGTAAGTATACATCGATTATTTCCCCCAGATTAGTTAAGTTAAAACACCTTTGTTGAGAATGTTTTACAATACACAGCAGGAATATAGTTTCTCACCACTATGAAACAAAAGAGTGTTTAACAAAGATACTTCTCCATAATGTTTTTATCACACACACTGCAAGGAATTAGGTCTCTCTCTAGCATGAACAAGAGATTACACAATTAAGAGACCCTTTTGTGTGACACAATTTTTATCGTACAGACTACATAAATTTTTCTTGAATGTGAACATAATTGTATCTTCCTATGAGACCATTTTACCACAAATACTTAAAGGCTTTTCTTCTGCATGAATAAGACAGTGTTGATTTAGTTCAGTTTTAATTGTGAAAGATTTATCACACACATTGCATGAAAAAGATTGCTCTCTAGTGTGAATAAGAGAGTGATCAATTAAGGTACCTTTCCGAGTGAATTTTTTATCACACACATTGCACGAATAAGGTTTCTCTCCAGTATGAATAAGAGAGTGTCCAATTAAGGTACTTTTCCGTGCAAATGCTTTACCACACACCTTGCACAAATAAGATTTCTCGCCAGTATGAACAAGAAAGTGTTCAATTAAGTGACGTCTTCGAATAAATGATTTATCACACTCACTGCATACATAAGGTTTCTCCCCGGTATGAATAAGTGAATGTTCATTTAAGTGACTTTTCTGTCTGAATGATTTATCGCACACACTGCACGAGTAAGGTTTTTCTCCAGTATGAACTCGTAAGTGCTGATTTAAACTTGCTTTATATGTGAAAGATTTATCACACACACTGCATGAATAAGGTTTGTCTCCCGAGTGAATAGACAAGTGATTCTTAAAATGACTAATCTGTGCGAATGTCTTATTACAAACACTGCATATAAAAGGTCTTTCAGCAGAATGCGTGAGAGAATGTTGCTTTAAATATCTTTTATGGGGGAAAGATTTATCACACACGTTACATGAAAAAAGTTTCGTTCTTGTATGGATAGAATAGTGTCGATTTAAACTTCCTTTCTCTGTGAATGTTTTATCACACACATTGCATGAATAAGGTCTCGAGTCAGTATGAATAAGCGAATGTTCCTTTATGTGACCTATCTGAGAGAATGTCTTATCACACATACTGAATAAATAAGCTGCTATTTATATTTTGAGCAAAGATAACGAATCAGATTTATAACCCAGAACAATTTGTCATATACACTGTATTATTAATGTTTTGTGCAAGAATTATTTTCACACAAAACATGACGAAAAATTTTTCAAATTTTTAAAGTAGCATTCAATGAGAATATTTCATTACATTCACTGCATGCATATGCTTTTATGAACAAGATTATGTAAATATAAAGAAACTGGCAGTATGAGTGCTTTACAACATGAATTGCAAAAATATGAATGACATATGAAATTTTTTATACAAATATCTGTTAAGAGACTCTAAATATTCTACTGCTTGACCAAAATAAAATTATTCAGACTCTATTTTTACAAAAAACAAGAAATATAAAGCTTTATTTTAAAAACTAATTTGTTCGATAATATCACCATAGCAACCAATGATACAACGTTTAACTTACAGCTTACATATACTTGAAAAATAAATAAATGAAAATCTAGCTTACAACTTGCATATACTCAAATAGTAAATAACTAAAATCTAGCACTTTAACATTGGCGATTGGAGACCGGCTTCATGCCTGCAGCCTTTCTCCCTTCCCTATCCTCCTCTTTTTATTTAATTAAAATATTTCTTAAAATTTCCGTGAAACTTTTCTTTAGAACTACGTTTAATGCAGTTTTCAGTTCCATATCGTTTTCCAACTTAAAAGATTTTAATCTATATGAAAATCAAGAGAGAAACTAACGTACTTCCATCCTTTATGACTCTCCACGCGCTAATGGGGAAATCATGTGAAGTGTTGCCATAGGTAGAGATTCTGTTCTACGCCACCTGCAGCCCATTCCGATCGCCAATTGCCGGGTTACAGGTAGCGTAGAGCAGAACTCTACCTATTCCAATGACAATACTTCGCATACTTTCATCATTAGCGTGTGGAGAGTTACAGAAGAAGGAAGTATGCTCGTTTTTGTCTTAATTTTGACTATGTGGAACTGAAAACTACAAACATAGCTCTAAAAGAAAGTACCATGGAAATTTTAAAAAATATTTTTATTAATTAAAAATGAAAAATATTAACAAGAATATAATTAAGAAAAAGTTGTTGTTGTTGTTCATTTACGTCGCACTAGGGCTATTGACGACGGTCCGGGAAACATCGCTGAGGACATGCTATCACAATTTTGATCCTCTGCAGAGGGGCTCCCCGCTTCGGTAGCCCAACGACGAAGTCGAGCACTTTAAGGTAGAACAGTTTAACGAGGATCAATACCGCACACCCTCGGTCTCTACGCAGACTGATCCAAGTGGTCACCCACCCGCATACAGACAGCAGCTATTGGCTTTTTGAAATTCGGAATGTCTGGTTTATTTTTCTTATTTTCACTGAAGGACCTTTCTTGAGCAATGGGTCCTGATGAGATATTTCCAATGGATTAATCTTACGTACTGGTCTATCCATTTCACCATTAACTGTTTTCACTCTCAACATCGGATATTTTTGTCTTTCCCTGAAAATATGGTTACGATCCGACCCAAATTTTAATCTATTCTGCTCTTATTGTCATTGCATGTCTTTTTATTGTCATGTGAGTATAGAAATTAATGGATATATGACTTCTTCTAAACATATGGAACTTTTTACCAGATTTCAAAATAGGATATGGAAGAATTTACCCCGACCCGCCCTTATTTAGGGCATACGGGTAAATGTTGCCCTAAATAAGGGCGGAATAGGATATAGTTATTCTTGATTTAATATTCATTATTATTATTTTCTGTTTTTAATTTTCAGAAAGATGACATATTTTTTAAAAAAAAATGAAATACAATTCCTAAGTATATTTATTGATCTGCTTCTAAAATATTCGATCGATGATTGATCCAATTTTAACTACAGATATTAATCTCGTTTTAATATAAAGGTGGTTTTTAAAATTTATTGATAACAATATAATATTTTAATACCATTTTATAGGGTATTTAACAAACTCTTTAGTGCGTATTTAGAATGAAGCGTCAAACAGTGACATTTTTTTTTTAATTTTTCGTTTGTCTAACCTTATATTTAAATACGTTTAAATTTGTGATTTAACTTTTTGATATGCATAAAAACGGTATTTTCATAATTTTTTCTCCAGTTTCACTACAAAAATGCTAAAAGAACTAGTAAGGAAAAAGATTAGTGAAAAATATGTTGCTCAATAATTTTGAGTTAAGTAAAAAAAAAGTTTAACTTTTATGCTTAGTTACGTTAAATGTTTTACCACAAAAAGAAATAAAATTAACTTTCAGTTTTTGAAATTTTTGTCGTAAAATTTGTAATTGTACATCGATTATTTCCCCCCAGATTAATTGAGTTAAATTATTTCATTCCTTCCCTCCCTCACACACCGAAAAAAACGATTCAGTGCAGAATGGGTGCACTGTAGCATTTGAAAAACGCCAAACTTGCGCCGGGAGAGGTTTTATGTGTGTGTTGTAAATGAATGCAGCAGTGTAATATATGATTAAAGTAAATGAATTTTATTTGATGTAAGGAACAAACATCAAAGCGTATTTAAGCGGTATAATTTGTATACGGTAAGAACTCCCCCCGACATAAAGTTTGAGGCCATCTTCTGCTATGGAAACAAAAACAGTTCATTTCAGAGAGGATTGCTTCCCTTCACTCTTGGGCAAGCACAATAGAACTCAGAAAAAGATTACTTTACTCTCGCCAACCCGTGCCAAAACCTGTGACCCCACGCCCCTACTCGAAACAGTTATACTTCGCTACTATAGTTGCCGTTACTGGTCCGGACGAATGGTTAGGGGAGTTCTGACTATAGACAAACTATAGACCCACGTGATTCTGTTAGAGAGTGAACGAGAATGAGTGGTAATTTTCCACCCATTCATGATCTTTCAGAATATCATGCATGGGTGTCATGCATTTTTCTTTGATTTAAAGTTAACTTATTTAGTGTTAACCAAACGAAATAAAATACCAATGAAATGCGTGTAAACTAAAAATATATGCTCAACAGAAGTAAAAAGAAGTGAAACGATACATATAATTTAAAAAAACTTATTTTTTCATTTTCATTTCACTAGAACTAGTTGAGCTCTTTATCAAAATTGTCACATAAAACTGTAGACTTTAAAATGGTGGAAAAATTTGTATATTTTATATTGAAAAACTGGTTCAACCAACCATTATTTAACAACTTAATATTTATCAAAAATCGTCTTATCTTTGGTATTTTCTTTAGATGAACAGATTTTATAATTTCGTGCAAAAGTTCTGCTCTTGCTTCAAAAACTTTTCTAGCCATAGCAAAATTAAAAAAAAAGAAGTGAAATTAACTTTTTTTTTTTTTACAATAATGTGGGAACTCAAAATTTTGATCTCTCTCCTGTCCAAAGTATTAGGACCATGGTTCTAGTAGAACATTCACGGCTACGCTCTCACTTTTAATAATAATCAAACATTCAAATCGGTCGGAAAAATTATAATTTTTTTTTAAAGAAAGTACATTTTTGTGACTTTATTTTGTGCATTTAAATATGATCTGCTCTAAATGACTAGCATAATACAAGTTACCTTTTTGAACCATTCATTCACTCCGAAGACACATTTAAAATATGTTTGCTGTTACCTAATTGTAAGATTTCTGGGATCAAACGAAATTTCAAAAACCTTTCTAGTAGCAAACATGTAAACAGTTATATTTTTGTTATTGTTATATTTGTAATTCTTATATTTTTTCGATGTTCTAAGTTGCGATTAAAAGGTTGATTGCTGTTATGCTTCTTTTTTCGTGTGAGGACGAGGACATTATAGCGTTTTTGTAATCAGAAGGAAAAATATTTTCACAATACGTTTTTAAACGCAACAGCCACATTTGGTGCTGTATGATTTTGCTTTAATCTTTATTTATTTTTTATTCCTATTACACTCGTTGGCACAGTGGTTTTTCCAAATTTGCTTCCCACAATTATTTTCCATTTTTCTCTGACAAATTTAATCTTATTCAAATTTGTTTGTTTTCCTCTCGCTTTTTAAAGTCTTGAGATTGGGAGCGTATTTCTGAGCGCTCCTGAAATGTTGATTTTAATTACGATCTTCATGTTTTTTTGAAGCTAGTGAAGCTTTCATATTATTGAGTATTAACTGTTATGCTTCGATATTACAACTCTTCACATATAAAATAATAGTAAAACAAAATGAGTCACAATACATAGAAATTTTGATATATTTACTGGCTAAATTGTTAAAAAAATTTTTTTTTAAATTTCTACAATACATAGGCATATTGCGAAACATTTTCCCAGTTATTTATCTTTTTACTTCATTTTTCATAATTTTTCGCTTTTTTCGTTGGAGACAAGGGGCGGGGGCGATAACACGACGACAATTTTTATTTTTATACATTTTTTTTGGCCTACTTTTTAATTTTATTGTTTTTAAAGAACTTTTAACACTGCACAGAGCAACTTTCAGAACGTAACTTTTCTCTGTTACTTTAAAGAGTAATTTGCAAAATTTTTTTCCACTTCCATTCTCTTTCTGATTATTTCATTAATATTTTCTTTTACTATACTATTATTGGCCATGATGCGATGATGCCACTAAGACCATTATTTTTCCTCTTGATACATTTCTTTTTTTTCTTTTTCTTTTCTTCTTCTTTTTGTTTCTTTCCATTCTAACTTTTTTCATGGAACTTTTAAAAGTGCATGGCACATTAGTTTTTTTCCTGAACTAATTCATATTTGGAAAGAAAACTTTCATCTGAGGACTTCTGAGGACTTTCATCTCCCCAGAAGGTACAACAAAAATGCTCAAGTGATAGCAAAACTTATACAATAAAATAAATGTTTTGTAGTTCAAAATATATCATTAAATTTTCTTGATCACCACTATAGTGTACCGAAGGGTACTTCTATCAATCCCTGAAAAGTACCGAATTATTCAGTTCCTTTTTACTTCTGTTGACTGTTTAATTATTTTTATTAACTGTATTCAAATTTGTATTTTTATTAACTGTATTCGGTAAATTTAAAAATATATTAACCCTTTCCACGTTGTTTCCACCATATTAACACGTCCCGAAGTTGTCAAGTACATTCTCGCCAAGTTTAATTTCGTCTGTGTTGATCTGGTTCTTTTTATTCTTTTGATTAACTCTTCCCTCACTTAATTCAGTTTGTAACGGGGCGAGCTGCGAAACACTGCAGATGTTAGGCGCATTTCTTTCAAGTTCCATTTCTAATTCATCCTCTATAGCCATTTGATTTACATAAACTCTTCCCTGGCTGAATTCTATTTCCTGCAGAGCGAGCTCAGAAATGTTGCAGATGTTGATTGCATTTACAACAAGTTTCACTTTTTCCAGCTCGTCAAGGTCGGTCTGGATCTCTTTATCCTCTTGATTGTAAAAATCTTTTCCCTCGATGAAATTCTACGTTTGCCGTGTGAGCTGTTGTCATTGTTCACTGTTTTTTCACAAGATTTCAGTTTTTCTTTTCCTTCATCAGTCTTATTGGGGAGAAATAACTTTTTTGATTTCTTCTTTTTTGTGATAAAAATTTTTTTTAAGTAAACCTTTTTGTAAGGATGTAAAATAAAAATAAAATTTTTACATATCTCTTTTTCTTAAAAATTTTAAGTAATGATAGACAAATCTTTCTAACAATCGCAAATTTAGCTTAACTTTAATTTTCCGTCCTTTTTTTATCTATAGGGCTCAAAACTTTTGTTTGCGTATGCGCTGATAGAAATTAAAAAAAAATAAATATAAACTGCTGTTTGTAGAAAATGCAACACCATGAAGGAATCATCAGAATCAAATGAAATATTATTTTAATAATGGATATAGGATATTATGCAAATTAATAAAGTTTCAGAGCCATCGCGCGTGCGTGGCGCGCGCAGCGCCCTCTGAATTGATGCTGAAAGCGTATAAATAAAGTGCTGTAGCGGGACGTTGAAAATAGTCTATGATTATTTGTTAGTGGCAAACGTTTAGTGAGACCTGAGTATGCCTCCACGACGGAAGAATAAGAAATTCAAGCAACTTACGGAGTTTGAACGAGGGAGGATAATCGGCCTTCGAGAAGGAGGATTTTCCTATCGCGCAATAGCAGCTCGTATGCAGCGGAACAGTTCCACAGTGATGCGAGTTTGGAAGCAGTGGA
>NC_092211.1:709090-734438 GCF_043381705.1 Parasteatoda tepidariorum
CTGCTGGGCGAGCTCAGAAATGTTGCAGATGTTGATTGCATTTTCATCAAGTTTCACTTCTCCTAGTTCTTCAAGGTTGGTCTCACTATCCACTTGATCATCTGAAACTCTTCCCTGGCTCAATTCTATTTCCTGCTGGGCGAGCTCAGAAATGTTGCAGATGTTGATTGCATTTTCATCAAGTTTCACTTCTCCTAGTTCTTCAAGGTTGGTCTCACTATCCACTTGATCATCTGAAACCCTTCCCTGGCTCAATTCTATTTCCTGCTGGGCGAGCTCAGAAATGTTGCAGATGTTGATTGCATTTTCATCAAGTTTCACTTCTCCTAGTTCTTCAAGGTTGGTCTTACTATCCACTTGATCATCTGAAACCCTTCCCTGGCTCAATTCTATTTCCTGCTGGGCGAGCTCAGAAATGTTACAGATGTTGATTGCATATTCATCAAGTTTCACTTCTCCTAGTTCTTCAAGGTTGGTCTCACTATCCACTTGATCATCTGAAACCCTTCCCTGGCTCAATTCTATTTCCTGCTGGGCGAGCTGAGAAATGTTGCAGATGTTGATTGCATATTCATTAAATTTCACTTCTCCTAGTTCTTCAAGGTTGGTTTCACTATCCACTTGATCATCTGAAACCCTTCCCTGGCTCAATTCTATTTCCTGCTGGGCGAGCTCAGAAATGTTGCAGATGTTGATTGCCTTTTCATCAAGTTTCACTTCTCCTAGTTCTTCAAGGTTGGTCTCACTATCCACTTGGATCATCTGAAACCCTTCCCTGGCTCAATTCTATTTCCTGCTGGGCGAGCTCAGAATTGTTGCAGATGTTGATTGCCTTTTCATTAAGTTTCACTTCTTCCAGCTCGTCAAGGTCGGTCTGGATCTCTTTATCTTCTTGATTGTAAAAATCTTTTCCCTCGATGAAAATCTACGTTTGCCGGGTGAGCTGTTGTCATTGTTCACTGTTTTTTTTCACAGGATTTCAGTTTTTCTTTTCCTTCATCAGTCTTATTGGGGAGAAATAACTTTTTGGGTTTCTTCTTTTTTGTGCTAAAATAATTTTTAAAGTAAACCTTTTTGTAAGGATGTAAAATAAAAATAAAATTTTTACATATCTCTTTTTCTTGAAAATTTTAAGTAATGATAGACAAATTTTTCTAACAATCGCAAATTTAGCTTAACTTTAATTTTCCGTCCTTTTTTTTATCTATAGGGCTCAAAACTTTTGTTTGCGTATGCGTTGATAGAAATTAAAAAAAAAAAATAATAAAGCACACACACAATTTTTTTTTCAAGATCGAATTTGTATTAGTACTTTTTGCTGGACAAATCTGATCTTGCATGGTTTTTCCAGGCAAATTAAATACCGTTAATCTCCAATTAAACCAGCAATTAAATCTCCACTTCAAATAAACACGTGTTCTTCTTCTTCTTCTTTTTTTTAATTTAAACGTATTTTTGAGTTCTAAAAAGTCTTTTAGTTCTATTATATTTTCTCCTTTAATAAATGGGAATAATATGATGAAATTTTTTCTCCAAATTGATTCATTAGTACTTAGTAATAACAATTAAGGTAATTATTAAAACAATTAATTTGAGTTAATTGACAATAAAAACTCATTACAGTTGACTCTTGACTTGAGCATCCTGCAGTAGCACTATAATGAATTTCTGGATGAATAAGATGGTCTGACAAATTTAGGACTCTTTTTATACAGATTAATCACCCATAATTTAAGTAAGGAGAAGTGTTTGTGTTTGACCTTAACCATACTCATAGTCAAAAATCAAGCTAAAAGGGAATGCATATTAATGATTAGAATCTTATTGAGAACAAAAGCACATTAAAAGATCGAAATTCGGTATTTACGCAGTACTTAATCTGTACCGTCTAAGACATTTATGGCATTTTTAAGGCAGCTAAGATTAAAAACATGAAAACCTTTTTATTGATGGAAAAAACAGGAACATGTTTTTGACAATTACTCTTCTCTCCTTGATATCACAGTAAATGATGTTTTTAATCCTTCCTCTCTTATTAATGATTCACTGAATTTTGATTGCATTTTCCCCCTTTTTTCTCCCTGTGATCACCACAAAAATATTTTTTTGCTTCTATTATGACAAACATTGTAAAATTTATTTTAAAGTATGTCAATACACATTTCAAATAAGTGTCGCTATTCGTACCCATTCAACTCATTAGTGCTCACGATTTTCTTAAGGGCATCAAAAAAGGTACAAAGGTAAATTTCAAATGTTATATTAAATTGTTTCTTAGTCTTGTTTTAACTACAATGGATTTTTTTAAACTTTTTTTAAAAATAAAATAAAAACCTTTCATCCAGAATTTTACTTTATTACTTTCCAAAACTAACTTTATTTATGCTTTATAGTA
The DNA here is from genome assembly GCF_043381705.1 of Parasteatoda tepidariorum. NCBI lineage: Eukaryota > Metazoa > Arthropoda > Arachnida > Araneae > Theridiidae > Parasteatoda > Parasteatoda tepidariorum. The sequence goes on from NC_092211.1 coordinate 711,486, forward strand.
CTCATAGCGAAACTTCAAACTGAAAGTGAATAGTGCAATTTAGTAATAACTAATGTACTACTTCAGTTTAAAAGATAAAATCGAAAAATATAATACTTACATTTTTCTCCAGATGTAGCGGAACATATTAGGCATGATTGCAGAGAACGTTTTGAAGGTGGTAATCGTAAATAAGTCGTAAGAGGATTTTGAGAAAATGGAAGGACTATATTGTTAAGTTGACTAACAATGATTTTTCTCATTGTTATTTGTCTCATTTGGAAACTATTTTAAAAATTAATAGGTTTTGATTGTTATTAGATACTTGGAATTTGCAAATCCAACAATACATCTTTTCCATTATTTAGTTAAAATTTGAACTGAGTGTATTTAGAACGGTTCCTTAGGTTATTCATCCACTTTTCCTTTGAGGTTAAAATCTTCCTTACCTGTACTATGCATGATTCTTTATCACCTTACGAGATCATCGCCAACAAAACCAATTGTTTTTATTTTTTGAAATGCCGGATGTTATTTAAGCAAAGTATGAAATAATCGTCCTGATGAGGTTATTATGTAAATGATGTGCATGTTAATATGAATGACTGAAATCGGTGGTTGTTGACTTTCACCAATGAATGTTGACAATCAAATTAGTCGCTTTGGTGAATGTCCGAAATATTTATTACATCCGATTTGATATTAATTTATTCGTGGATATAATTATATTTATTCGATATTTTAATACTTACTGACGATAGATTAGAACGAACATCTGTGTTCGGAGTATCGGGCAAATTTATACCGTTCAGTGGCACTTGGCCTTAAAAAAGGTTCAGTGTAGGGTATACCGGGCAAATGTATACCGGGCAGTGGCACTTGATCTTAAAAAAACATCAGTGAAAAAAAACATCAGTAGGGTATACCGGGCAGTGGAATTTAACCAGACCTAGTATGACTAGAACTTTGGTAAATGTCCGAAATATATACTAGGTCTAGTGCCACTTTTGCTATAGCTTAAATATTTAAAAAAAATTAAACAAAGCATTTGAATCGATTTTAAACTGATAACGAAATTATTGCTTTAAAATTAAAAAAAATAATAATAAAAACTGCGCCAGATAAGAGTAATTGAAGTAGTTGCTTTATACAGCGCTTGTGAGGAAAAAAATTAAAAAAAAATTCTCCACGTGCATCTAAAAGTGGATGAATATCCCAAGACACCATTTAGAACACGTAACGAAAAAAAAATGCTTTTGATATTATTATAATTTAATTATATTTTACTATTACTTTTTGCAAATTTCTCCTTATCTTTAAAATAAATTAATTTAATATTAAAAAAAAGTATTTCTTATGAAAAATCAACAGAAGAGCTTATTTAGCCCAAATGTTCAGTGGGTAAAGCTCTAAATAGTCATTATGAAGAACTTGGTTTCTGTCCCCAGTTGTTTGAACCCAACTCAGCTTAACTTCGAGGAGTACCAGCTTGTCTGAAAAATAAAAGCTGTCAGTGTGCAATACAAACCACATTGCCGTAATCATGTTGTTGATCAGGAAATTGTCGAGCCTTAACCTCCATAACTTCTCTGGCCCACAACGGGCTGTTGTGGAATGTTTTTTTAAGCCTGTTTGCTAAGTCGAATTTGAAAAATGTTATTTCAATGTAATGCGCCGCAGCCATGGAGCGGCACATACTTGCAGGTGGAAAACAATTTGGAAACTGGGGGGAATTGAATCCATATAGGCGCAGGCAGACGAACTGCTCACCGATTAGTATTTCGCCTATATATTGTTTTAAAAGCGTCAGAATGGTGTGGTTATAAAAGTTACTTATGTATTAAAACGGAGCAGCAATTGCTCAGGGGATATAGAACGTTCATCCTCCAGTGAGGTGAACCGGGTTCGAATCCCACCGATGGTTGGTCGACACGAATCCGCATCCGGCTTGCACCGACCATAGTACTGACGAGAAATTTCCTCACTGGTAGACGTATCATGTGTTAGAGTTCCTTTGCTGTCAGGTTAACCGTGGGAGGTTCTGATGGTTTTCCTCTACAAGTAATGCAAATGCGGGTTGGTTCCATCAAAACGTCTTCCACAAAGGCAAACTTCTCTCAATACTCTCTCCAGGAATTCCCCTGTCTTCTGGGTTGGGTTCAAATTTTCAAGGCTACGGAGTTGATTATTAGCAGCCGCAAACCCATAAAATTGGGTAGACTGTTCAACGACGGTTAAAAAATATAAAATATATGTTAAAACGAGCCGTGATGACTTAGGGCAGGGATGAGCAAACTGCTTTGGTCGAGGGCAAAAAATCGAGAGAAAAAAGTTTAGTGGGCCGATTAAAAATTTCTGAAATAAAAAAAAACGATATACAAGTTTTAATTTAAATATTTAATGAGATGAATGAAATTGTGATTTCATTTTTAAGAGTTCCTTATATTGAGGCTCGAAGTGAGATGTGCTCATTTTAAGGAACTAGGCTAAATGCTTCTCTGTTGGTCTACTTCTGAAATGATTTTTTCTAAGGTTCATAGTTGAAACACTTGATCACATTTATAAGATGAAGCATACATAGCACTGATTTTCTATGCATGAGATATTAAATTTTGGAAACTAGCTTTTGGTAATGATTTTCAATACTCAAACTTTGGAATGTTTCGAAACAACAATAGCGTGCAATCTTTCCATACTCAATAAATGATGTTAGAACTCGCACCGGCAGAAAAATCCGCTCGTTGGAACTTAAAATGCACTGGTTAGAACTAATCTGTGGCTATTCTTTAAAGAACTTCTGCTTTTAACATTTTTCCAATTGAAGCTGTCTGTACTAACTATTTCCATCAATTCATGTTTCGTAGAACAAAAGTAGAGAAAGTATGAACGTCATCAGTACTTAGTTAAAAAAGAAAGAAAAAAAATAGCTTTGAACAAAGTAAACAAAATAATGGATGTATAATGTATCTTGCTTATATTCGCCACGGAACGGAAAATTAAAATTCTATCCACGGGCCGGATAAAACCTTCCTACGGGCCACAGTTGGCCCGCGGGCCGCAGTTTGCCTATCCCTGGCTTAGGGGATAGAGCTGTCGCTTTCCGATGATGCGTCCGTATCGACCAGCGATGCCGATGTCTCGTCGATACAGACAAAAGGTGCGCGTTTCTTGTTTTTTTCAGTGGGACCATCTAAGGCCAAGAATATGACTTCAGTCACTCACACGTCACAATCCGTTTTACAGTTGAGGATCCCATCATACTCCCTTCATTCATCCACAGATCTTTACTTTGTCTAAAAGCAGAGAACGATCAATCTCCAATTCAGTATCCCTAGAGGTATCAATATGTTATGAGAACTTGAAGTACTTTGTGAATCGGACAGATTTAACGTGCACCAGTCACCATTTAAGACACAGGGATTAATCAACAGACGGGTTTCGAACTCACGTTCACATGAACACGTTTCAACTATCATTAAATGAAATAATAAAAAATAATAAATAATTGTAATTTTTTTTAATGATGGAATTATCTTTCGACGAGCGATATTTTACAAGTGTGATCAAAATTTTTTTCAATTCGTTTAAAAGTCCTCAAGATATGATGAGAAACGCAAAAAGTTTAAAAAAAAGTATTTAAGTGTCCAATTTTTTAACCGCTCTACCGACCAAACTACTGTGACCATATTTCCCAGATTGCAGCTATCCACGATACTTTGAGAGTATGGAATCCAGATCCACCTATAAACAGGTACATTTATTCAGAGAAAGTGCGTTTTTGTGCTTAATTTTGCAACTTAAGATAACGTCTGCAGTAATTATTATGTTTGAGAACACCCCCTCGAACCATTAAGATTGAGTCCTTGTACGTGAAAATCCAATCATTAGATCGAAAGTTATTCAAAGTGATTCCTTTATTTTCGCTCACTGTACATATTAATTTGCCGACAATGAATGTTATTAAATTCTTACATATACATAAATTTTTTTATTTCAAGTATGAAAAAGATAGTCAGAAATATTGCTTATTATAAACAAGGAAGTATTTACCTCATATAATAACTTACGGATACAACGTAACTTATCATTATTCACAAAATATAGTTGTCAGAAATATTAAGCATCATCGGCAAGTGCATAATCTTTTCTTTTTTAATTTTTATCCCCCCAATGTCTACCTGTGTTAACATCCGCCAATTCAGGCATTTACAGGGCGATTTTGTTGGCTTCTCTTTCAGGGGCACCATATTAGGTGGGCCAACGTCGCTCCCGCAGTGATGACAGATAGTACAGAGAAGGAAAGAACATCCATACCTTGCCCGGGAATCGAACCCAGAACCTTTCTGATGCAAGGACAGTTCCCTGCCCCCTACACAGGCCGGTCGGCGCAAAATCTTTATTACTTATTATACTTTTTATTATTATCTGTTTATTACTTTTTAAGCACAGTGATTTTGAGAAAATTTTTTTTAATAAAAAGAAGCATGATGAGGAGAAAAATAAAAACATAAGCTTACATAGTTTTATTAATTCTTGGTTATATAACTAAGATCAGTAACATTTAGATAGGTCTTGTGAAATATAATCGATTCTGTTTTTTCTTCAACCCCTTTAATGCTGCTTATCCGGCTCATCCGGCACTTGGGAAATTTTTGTTGAAATTTTAGGGTCGAATTTTTTTCTCTCGCTTACGTTGATTTTTCAATTGCACGGGAGCATGGGTATGACCTCAAAATACGCTAATTAATTAGTGCATATGATATTTAAGTTACGAAATCCGACATAAAACAGTACTTTCTGTGAATAAACATTTATTTTTTTACGACGGGTTAGAATTTCTGACTTTCAAAAAATGTAGAGGGGGGGGGGGTACCCTCTACCTGGGAAATAGGGTCCCTATAGACCAGTGGAAAGTTTGAACCACTTGTTGTTAACGTGACCGAATTACGCCAAATATTAAGTTGCTTTTTTAAAAAAATGCAAAAATATCTATACGTAATTTTAAAATTTTTGTATTCAAAGACAATTCCATGCAAACATAATTTTTTAAAATATATCTGTATTATATTTTATTACTTTATTTTTATGATAGTCGAAATAAGTTTTAATATTGAAGTATACAAATTCTTACATCATTTTAGGGAATTGTAACTTTAAATGGAACGAAATCTGTCTATTAATTATAGAGAAATTGCTAATAATTCTTAAATATACGCTTTCATTTTTTTTCTTCTTCTGGCCTAGTAATGTAAAAATTAAAATAATATATACAGTCGCTAGTCAAATTATTAGACGCACTATAAGATTTCACGTAAAATCTTAATTATCAGGTGATACTATACAGCCTAATTGTTTTTAAGCAACTGAAACCGGTTTGTACTTGTTTATGTTCGTGTATCAGTTGGTTAACATTCTAATGCAGTACGTTAAAAATAAGTACAAATAGGAAGCATATGAAAAATCTCTTGAATTAAAACCCATTACATGTTTGTTTAAATATAAAATTATTGCATATAAATTCGTGCGAAACATGGAATTATTAAAACACTTCAGTGCATCTAATAGTTTTTGAAATTATTATAACATACTAATATAATACCTGATATAATAAATATTCTATATTTATATAATATGCCGTCTAATTTATCGAATCATCGAATTTATATGATATATCGTCTAATTTTACCAATTGATACGCGAACGTACGCAAGTGCAAACCGGTTTCAGTCGTGTAAAAACAATAAAGCTGTATATTATCACTTGATAATTAAGATTTTACATAGAATTTTACAGTGCGTCTAATAGTTTGACCAGGACTTTACATAATCGATCAGGACTTTGTACATAAATTTGACATTACATTAATTTTCAAAATAATGTACTTTGTACATTAATTTGACCAGGACTTTGTACATAAACTTTACAGCCGGTTTCTCTAAACAATAAATAGATATTTGTGAAAGTTCGAATAATTTTCTCTTCCTTTTTGGATGTTTTTTTCTTCTTGGAAACAGTCCCAACTACTCGATAACTGTCCCATAACAAATCTCTAAATCAATCCAAGTGAAAATATGTCGAATCCTTACCGATCTTTAATTAAAACTTCTTGTTGTTTTGAGTAGCAAACAATGTATGAATAAACAATAAGAAATCTATAGCATTGCGAGAAATCAACTAATGATTAGAGAGGGTCAAGATTGATGTATTCATTGCAAGCGAGGGAGGCCTGTAGCGTTACGCCTACTATTTTATCGAATTTTCTGAGAGAATTCGTGAATAATGAAGGCGAAGTCGATCTTGATGAAATTGGTCGACTTTTAGATGGACAGGCTACATTGAATCTAAGGATCGTAGATCATTCCATAATTGTTTGTTTGGTTTTTAAGAGACTCGGGCACGGGTGAGTGGATATCAAGTATATTTAATTCTTAAATGTCCATTTTGTTCATATTTAAAGCTATTAGTTTTTCTTAATTTAATTTCTTAAAATTTTTTACCCTTTTTGTTTCTTTTTATATTCCGATATTTTATATTCCTATTCATCTTTTATAGATACTTTTCTAGGTTTTAAAATCATGTACAAAATTTATTTAGTCTATTTTGATATAATTATTAATTTATAAATTATACGATTATTATTAGTTCATGTTTAAAGCTATTAGTTCTTTTTTAAACTTAATTTCTTAAAATTTATTTCCTTTCCTTCCTTTTATACTAACTATCAATTAGTGTTTCGAGCCAATTCATCTTTTATAGATACTTTTCTAGGTTTTAAAATCATGTACAAAATTTATTTATTCTATTCTGATATAATTATTAATTTATAAATCATACGATTATTATTAGTTCATTTTTAAAGCTATTAGTTCTTTTTTAATCTTAATTTCCTAAAATTTATTTCCTTTTCCTCTTTTTATACTAACTATCAATTAGTGTTTCGAGCCAATTCATCTTCTATAGATACTTCTCTAGGTTTTAAAATCATGTACAAAATTTATTTAGTCTACTTTGATATAATTATTAATTTATGAATTATACGATTATTATTAGTTCATGTTTAAAACTATTAGTTCTTTTTTAAACTTAATTTCTTAAAATTTATTTCCTTTTCTTCTTTTTATACTAACTATCAATTAGTGTTTCGAGCCAATTCATCTTTTATAGATACTTTTCTAGGTTTTAAAATCATGTACAAAATTTATTTAGTCTATTCTGATATAATTATTAATTTATAAATTATACGATTATTATTAGTTCATGTTTAAAGCTATTAGTTCTTTTTTTAAACTTAATTTCTTAAAATTTATTTCCTTTTTTTTCTTTTCTTCTTCTCATACTAACTATCAATTAGTGTTTCTCGCCAATTCATCTTTTATAGACACCTTTCTAGGTTTTAAAATCATGTACAAATTTTTTTTAGTCTATTTTGATATAATTATTAATTTATAAATTATGCGATTATTATTATTTCATGTTTAAAGCTATTAGTTCTTTTTTAAACTTAATTTCTTAAATTTCCTTTTTTTTCTTTTCTTCTTTTTATACTAACTATCAATTAGTGTTTCACGCCAATTCATCTTTTATAGACACAGTTCTAGGTTTTAAAATCATGTACAAAATTTATTTTGTCTATTTTGAGATAAGTATTAATTTATAAATTATCGGATTATTATTTAATCATGTTTAAAGCTATTAGTATTTTTTTTTAACATAACTTCTTAAAATTTTTTTATCCTTTTTTTCCCCTTCTTTTCTTCTTTTAATAATCCAATATTTCATATTCCAATTAATTTTTGACGTATATTTTTCTAGGCTCTAAAATCATGTACAAAATTTATTTTGTCTATTTTGAAAAAATTATTAATTTATAAATTACAGAAAACTGCAACTTTTATTTTGAATTTATCGCCAACTCATTCTTCAGATGAAGAGTATTGTTTGCAATAGAAGATTACTTTAATTTAATACATTGAATGAACAATTTACTTTAAATTAGCAAATTTATTCGAAAGCTGTAATGAGCCTGCTTGCTTTCGCTTATTCTACAAACACTCTGTAGCCTAAAGCATCGGGTTTAAATCCCCCTTCAACTTTGGCTGTATTTTTGCGAAGTTCTTCTCTAATTAGTAGGGGAGAGTGGGGTCAATTGTAAAATTTTTTTACTTAACTATTTTTAACTAACAAAAAATCCAATATATTATTAGTATTAATTGACAGACGAGTAAAGTAGACTATCCTCTACTAGAAAAAAAATAAATACCTTATTTTAAATGTTATTATATTAGTTATTAACAATTTTTGACAGTCGTGCACTTGTTACAATTGTCCCCACTTACGGGGTCAATTGTAACAGTTCATAAATTCAACTAAAACATAGTTAATTATACATATTATCATAGTTGTGATATATTTTTTTATTGATCAAAATAGTAGTGATATTTTAGGAGTAAAAATAATAATGAACAGAGACCTAAAGGGTTAAACATTTAACTTTAAGGGTTATTTTAATTTATGCTGTGAAAGGTGACAAATAAAATAATGCACATACAACATAATATAAATGATATAGGAAACTATTGGTGGTTCTTAAAGAGTTAAGTAATGGTTTGTAAACATATTTATTTTCAGCTGTTACAATCGTCCCTTTTCTTATTGTTACAATCGTCCCCAAGACGCTATTTCAGCTTCATTTGTTAAAAATAATCTAGTTAATTAACAAAACAAATTTTTTTTCATTGAAATGTTAATTAGGGGTCCACTTACATATTCGGTTAATAATTTTTGGTTGTTTAAACAAAATTACTTTGTTACAATATAATATTCTAATACCAAAAAAAGTACTTCCGTAGCGTGAAAATATCTTTTGTGATGTAACTCTTTCAAAAGTACATAAAAATGGTTGCCAGCAGGGGTGTACATGTAGATTTATTAAATACACCTTGTGCGCCACATAGGAACCAAATCTAGAACCCGACACTCGAAATTTTTGCTTTGTTACAATCGTACCCTGTTACAATTGATCCCACTCTCCCCTACTATCTGTTCTTCAAATTGACAAAGGTTTTATAAGCCGGCTTTGTAAGGAACACACAAGTTTTCACATGTATGCGTAACAATAAATAAAAGAAATAAATCGGAAGCTGTAAGATTTGCCTTTTAAAAAGCTAAGCTGCAACGTTTAAATTATAACAGAGTATTAGTGCTACTTTATTTTCATTTCACAAGTGCAGCACCAGGGGTCTGTCCAGGGCAAATTTACTACCGTTTAGCGGTACCTTCACAAATTCACCGTTCGATCAAACGGTACTTTCACAAATTCAACTTTAAGAAAAACGGTAGTTTCACAAAATACGTTTCTTTTTTTTTTTTTTTTTTTAAATTAAGATTTTCCAACACGTCTTTTAAAATTTTATATCAGATGTATAAAATTATAAATTCCGGGTAAACTACGCGTTTCGACTTGCAATGGAACCCTCCTGCAGATAGCTATTATGACGTAGAAGAATTCGCTACCCACCCGGTTTGTAAGAAGAGCGCTTTACTTCCTCCTGCCTGGCCCCCGAAACCTCGTGGGAGAAAAAGAACGTCAACAGAATCGTCCTCAATTGCCGTGGAAGAAAAAGCGTTACTTCCATGCAAACCCCCCAATCGTTGCAATCTATGGAAAATGCTTCCCCCACACCCCGTCAGCGGCCTTCTAAGAACTGGTGATGTAACGAATAGTGATTTGGCGGAATACCGAATATTCGGCCGAAAAGCAACATTTATTTATTTATTTATTTATTTTTAAAAAAAAATCCTTAATAAATGTTATTCTTGAAACTTAAACCCTGTGGCAGAATTGTTTTGGACATTTCTTGCTATATATATATATTCTATATATAGTATATATTTATATCAACTGTAAATGTTATATGTTTTTTATTCTAGTGTTATTATTCTAGTATTTCGCATTTTGTAGTCGGAAAAAGGCACTAATTATGTCATCTTTCGAATTTTGTAAATCATCATTACATTAAACAAAAATAATTAAAAATCGTTAAATCTTGACAGTAACTTTAAAAAAGAAGGATAGACGACGAAATCACACGAATCAGACTCTTAAAAGGGGTTACAAAAATGCGTGTTTCGGTTCAATATTCTGTTGTTATAATAAATAACACCGTATTAAAAATATTGGATTTTTAAAACTATGTGGAAATCAAAAGCAATCACAACCAAAAAAACTGGTAAGGGAAAAAAAATTTAGAAGTAAGTACTCAAAAAAGCGTCAAAAAATAAATACTCAAAGGCTCGATTCGAGTTTCTTAGATTGTCTGAAATATATCGGGATATTTAAAAACCATATAAAAATCAATATCAATAATTACCAAAAATACAATCAAAATATCACATGGACTTACGATATTATTGGTGCAAATCGCGTGAATCAAAAAGTGATTATTTAAATGCATGATTCGAATTTCACTCGTCGATGCAGACAAATATCGCAATTTTAAAACCCACGTAAAAATCAGTAGCACTAGCAAAAACTGCCGAGAAGTCTGGAAAAAAAAAAAAAACTCGATGAAATCATCACATTCAAAGTAAATAATCGAATGCGAGATTTGATTTTTTGGTGTCATAAAATTGTAAAAAGAAAAATATAGGGAATTTTTTTTTTGACAAGTTAAAAATTCGTAGCAAAATCGATTTAACCACCACATAAAATAACTATGATATCGGCGAAAGCCGAACGTATCAAAGAGTGATTCCTTAAATGCGCTATTCGAACTTCGCGTGCTCAATATCATTTGTGCTCAATTTCATATATCACCCCAAATTTAAAAAAAAAATAAAATATATATATAAAAGCGAAATCCGCAATGATTGAATTCATTTGTACAAATCTGTAATAAAATCCCCACTCGCAGTCATATTTTATTACAAAATAAAATATGGTGTTCTTTAAAAAAATGAAAGGAAGAACACCTCTAGAACACCGAACTATATTTTAATTTTCTGATATTTTGGAATTTTTTTTATTTTATTTCTTTTTATTAATTTGTAATTCTAGTTGTAGCCAACCAATCATTGCCGATTTTTTTTTTTTTTCTCAAATGAGAATAGAAAAATTAGGAGTATTTCTTTCCCTTCTGATGCTCTAGAAAGGGATCTTTGGATCGCCATATTATAGCGAGCTTTTTTTTTCTGCTAAGTTTAAAATGAAACGACGAGGCCCTCCCTCTGTTAACTTTACAGGAAGTCGAAATTCGAGCTATTATATCAAACGTTTACGAAAAAGCGATAGCAAAGGGACTGAATCAATTAAGAATTTTTTCAAATTTGCCGAAACAAACCGAAATTCCGACGTTAGCGAGAATGAAACTAACGCTGAAAAGGTTATTCCTAGTACTTCTAACGAAGTTGTTGAACCCATTTCTCCAGTTTTCTCTGTGGCTTTTGAAAACAGCAATACTAATGAGGAAAATGCTTCGAGTGTTCAAGTCGACTTAAGTTTCGAAGAGGAATCTGTTTCATCCGAAACTTGTAAAATGAAAACAAATTCTACTGTTTCTAGTGTTGCGCCGATTTTAGATGCTTTTCAAATAGATGATAGAGATTTATCTGATGTCAATGATGAAGAAATAAGCTTTCAAAAGAAACAAACTACGGCAACAAAAGTGAAAAATATGTATCCAAAAAATATTTCTGCTCTTGAAAAATCTTTTCCTTGGATGTATTTCAGTGTTTCTGCTGAAGGGTATCTTTGCAAAATATGCTCTCTTTTTTATAAGGATGGGCCTTGGTGCAACAAGGGCGTGGATTTTTTGGGTCATCCTACTAGATGCATCCGTATGCACGAGAATAGTACTAAACATAACGAAGCAATAACTTCGTTAAAGTCCATACAAGGTCCTTCTATTCTTCAGAAAATTGAATTGGGATCAAAAAAAGTTGAAGAAGAAAAAAGGAGTGCAAATGAAAAATTATTAGTGAAATTTATTAAAGTACTTTACTTTATGATTAAAAAACACTGGGCTGTTTCAGAAAATTTTGAATCAATGATAAGATTTCTTGGAAATGAAATGGGTGATCCAGAAATTAATTCACATTTAAAAACTTGTGCGAAAAATGCCACCTATTTATCGAATGTTTCGGTAAACAATTTGATGCAAGCTATCTCTTTGTATTTAGAAGAGAAAATTATTGCAGAAATAACTTGCGCCGAAGCTTATGCTTTGATGGCAGATGAGTCCACGGATGAGGCCCAGCGAGAACAGCTGGGTTTGATTGCAAGATACAAAGCACCGGGAGTGATAGGCATTAAGGAAAAATTCCTTGGAATTATTAATTTGGGTTCTACTAATGCAGAATCCATTACAAATGCCATTGAAACGTTCTTAGTTGCAAAAGGCATCAAATTATCCAATTGCTTATTTATTGCCTTGGATGGTGCAAATGTAATGAGCGGGGAAACATCAGGGGTGCAAAGAAGGATGAAATTGCATGCTCCTCATTCTGTATATATAAATTGTCGGAACCATAGGCTAGCTCTTGTCTTTGTTCACCTACTAAAAAAATATGATAACTTGAAATCAGTTGATTCTGTATTAGTTAGCCTGTGGAAAATGTTTCACTACAGTCCGGAAAAATCGCAGGTTTTTAAAGATATACAGGGAGAAGTGTATAACATAAAAACTTTAAAAATGCTGAAGGTTTCAGTGACAAGATGGCTTTCACATGGCAAAGCTTGTGAAAGAGTTATAACACGCTATCATCAACTGGTGGAGGCTTTGGATGCCTTGTTTGTCAAAAACAAAGAGCCCGAAGTAAAAGGTATTCGAGAGCAACTCTTAAATCCTCAAGTGTTATTGACATTATTGTTTTTATCAGATTTTTTAGGGAAAGTGGATAAGTTGAACTTATGGTTACAAAGTCCTGCCATAGCGTTCAGCTCGGTCTCATCACAAGTGAGCAAACTTGTTGATGAAGTACTCGATTTCTCTAAAAACATTGAAAAAGCAAACCATTTCAAAAAAAGCAGGGAACTACTTTCATTTGCTTTAGACTGCACTGCTCTAAGTAGAAGTTCACGAAGCAGTTCAAAGTCATATGATTCTATTGAACTTATTAAAATCTATAAAGAGACTTTTGTTAAACCTTTTATTAAAGATTTTGAAAATGAAATGGAAAATGCCTTTATTATTCCTGCCCCATTAAATGGATTTGATTTGTTTTCCGACAAAAATATTTCTGGAGATAATGATGCATCCTGGCAAACTCTGCTTTCCTTTTATGGGAAAGAAAAGTGTCATGAATTTAGAGGTTCAAAAAATATTTCAGCTCCTATTATAGATGAAACAGTAGCTCAGATAGAAATATCAGGATTTGAAAAAGAAATGTCATCAGCAAAACTGACGTATGAAATGGAAAAAATGAAAGAAGCACAAGTGTTTATTCGCCAGGGCAAGCAGGAGTTGGCAAAAAAGAAGATGTCGGAAGTAATTGAATCGAAAGATTTATTAAGAATATTAGAAGGTTCTGGACTGTGCACATTTTATCCTAATTGTATGAAGTTACTCTCTTTTAGCTCCATTATTCCTTCCTCAACTGCCAGTGTTGAGAGACTGTTTTCGCAAATGAATTTAATTTGCACTGATTTGCGCTCACGAATGACGCAGCAATCTTTAGACATGCATTTGAGAATAATTCTCAATGAACTTGACACTCTTTCTGAAATAGAATGCTTAGAAATTGTATCCAAATTTAAAAATGCTGGTGATCGCCGATTATGCCTGTAAGGGTTGTAACAATTTCTGCTTGTTTAATACATATTGTACGATTTAAAACACCAAACTATTTAAACACAGTTTTTTTTTTTTTCAAATTTTATTCTGAATTTATTCTATTTAACTTTTATTTTTTTATGAATAAAAAGAATTGGTTTATTGAGTACGAAATTTATCTTAGAAAAAAAAATAAACAAAACTGAAACGCATTGAAATTAGAAAAACAGAACAAAATTTAAAAAAAGAAAACTGCTGTCTGCTTCATTAACTAATCGTCTGCTTTTATTAACAAATAATTATATGCTAAAATTAATAAACAATCTTCTCCTTTTATTTTATTTTTTATAAAAAGACTATATTTTACGAAAGCAGATGCGATTCCACATCAAGAAAAACTTGTATGATATCGCATTTCTAAAAAATGGGAATTTATTCAACAAAAAAAAATATTGTTTTGTTAAGCGATGTCAAATAGATGAATATAAAAACTAAGTAACTGAAGTGGATTTAAAATAAATCTCACATTTAAAATAAATGCTCTTAGCCAGAAGTTTCAAGTTCCTTAACTCAGATATTCATTGATATGCATGTGCAATGTATTTCCCCCACCCCCTCGCAAATCAAAGAGAGAACGAAATCAGCTTGCCACTCCTTTAAGTTTGATTGACGGCAGCTTATCTGAAAAACAACATTTGTCCCTTCCCTACCCCTCTCGATCTAATGATCTTCAAGGCCAGGGGAAGAATTGAAGTTCCTCTGGGCAAGTGAGAAGAATTCCCCCCTTTCCCTCTACTCAACTTTAAAAGGATGAGTCAAATTTTTGCTTTTTATTTTTATAATCGTTAATTTTAAAATAGCAGGAAAACCAAGCAAAATTCTTCCCGGTTTTCTTGATACCGGATAAATGGTTCTCTACTGTATAAATAACTAAGGCACTTTAATTTTTTTTTACTTTTAATTATATTTATAAAATTATTACATGGTACAATTGTTTTTTTTTTTATGAGTTAAGCAGTGGTAATTGATTGCATGCTATAAATTTATGTTTGAATATATATTTTTCTTTTTTTCATTACTAAAAACTTTTGTCTTTGTTTTTACTTATAAATATTTAATTTTACAACTATACTCAGTATTAACCTAGTACAATGTCAAAACTTGTTTGAGTATGTTAATATTAAAAATCTGTTCCTTTATTTATGTATACTGTTATCTCAATGTGCTAAGTGTGCTGAGTACTTGGTAAAATACTAATTAAAATGATATTGTGTACATGTTGTGCTGATTTTTTAATTTTCACAAATTATTTCTAAATTTTCACAAATTATTTCTAAATTTTCACAAAATAGGTACCTAGTAAAAAAACCTAGACAGACCCCTGAGCACAATGGGTCACTGGCAACGTTCTGGGAAACATCCCTGAGGATAATCCCAAGGTATGCCATTCCAGTTATGATCCACAACAGAGGAGACAGATCTCCCGCTTTGGTTTCCTGGCTACCTGCAGGCGAAGTCGATGTATTTTATGTTAGAACAGTTTAACAAGGACCGATACCACGCACCCTTGGTCCCATCGCGTGCTGATCAAAATGCACCCACCGTGTCATTGACAGCTTGATTTGGCGATCCATTGGAAACCGTATCTTACGACCACTGTGGGACTATAATATTAGATTACAAATTCTAATATTTTGAGTGATAAATACCAAAGTGAAATATACAAAATGTTTTATGAACGTCAATTTCGCATTGGTTACAGTCAGTTTATTTGGTTATTTCATAACTAAATTCCCTATATAAAAATATTGCTTGATCTAGAACTGACTGCACTGAATTTTTATACTAACTAACAAGGATCGTATCCGAAGTGTTACGCGCATATTTTTTGAGATTCTTAGATTCCACAATCATATTTTAATTTGTAGGCTCTGACATTTATATTTCAGGTTCTGAAATCACAAATAACGTAAATGTTAAGGAAAGTTTAAATTTGAATTATCATGCATGCATTATTAATTTATTAGTATACGTTTTAACATCTGAAGGGCAATAATATACTATTGTTTCCTTCAGTTTAATCCATTTTTAATTGTTTTATCTTTAAATGGAAACTTTATGAATTGTAAATTGTTTTGTTTAAAAAAACAAAACAAATGAAATGTTGCTTTAATGAGTTGTAATTTTGCTGATATTTAAAAAAAAATTAAAAACAGAGGCTGGTAGCATAGCATAGAGGTAGGCTCCGAAAAAAATCGTTAAAAATCATTCGAAAATAATTTCTTTTACTCGGTATACCCCACTGAGACGAGAATCGAAATTCATGGTCAAAAATGGTAAAAAGGAAGTATTTTCAAGTGATACTTTTGACATTTTTTAAAAATTATTATTATAGTAAAATGTACAAGGAATATGATAGTTAACTTCGTCGAATTTCATGGTCAAAAATGGTAAAAAGGAAGTATTTTCAAGTAATACTTTTGAAATTTTTTTAAAATTATTATTATAGTAAAATGTACAAGGAATATGATAGTTAACTTCGTCGAATTTCATGGTCAAAAATGGGAAAAAGGAAGTATTTTCAAGAAATACTTTTGACATTTTTTTAAAATTATTATTATAGTAAAATATACAAGGAATATGATAGTTAACTTTGTTTTATTTTTAAATAAATAAAAAGTGAAATAAAATTCAGATAAAGTTAGCCTAAAAAATATTGAAAAATTGAGCTATGTTTTTCTGAACACAATAACTGTTAACAATGATTATTTATTTGGAAATTAAATATAAATTTTACATTAATAACGTTTTGGTATATAAACGAAAAAGTTTACATTGTCGCTTTGGTGAATGTCCGGAGTATTTGTTATATCCGATTTGATATTAGTTCATTTGTTGATATTATTATATTTATTCGATATTTTAATATCTGCTGAGAATAGATTGGAAGAAACATCAGTATTTTGGAGTTCCTGTTAAATGCGTACCGGATGGTGGCACTTGTCCTTAAAAAACATCAGTGTAGGGTATACCAGGCAGTGGCACTGAACCTTAAAAAACATGAGTGTAGGGCAGGGGTGTCAAACTCGTGGCCCGCGGGCCGCATGCGGCCCGAGATGAACATTTTTGGGGCTTAGTCAATATATCCGAAGCAAAGTGAAAATAAAATAGAAATGTGAATTAGAAACGAAACCAGCATATAAAATTATAATATACTTTATCTATATACTATATGGATCATTTTAAATCGTACGCACGAAAATGTGAAATTCTAATTGGCTGAAATGGTGTCCGTTTCACACTAAGCTATCAATTAGATAATGCATATTCAGGTTTATCCTACTATAACGAGTTGCGTTGGTTATCTTGCTCCATGGTTCTGAAGCAATTCTGGGATTTGAAAGAAGAAATATGTAAGTTTTTACAATCAAGATACAAGCTTGTTCTAAGATCAAATATGGTTGCAAGATTTATCTTTTATGACTGATATAACCAAACACTTATCCGATTTAAATTTATTGTTACAAGGCAATGATCAGATCATTACAAACGTGTTTGACATAATTAAAGCATTCAAATGTAAATTATTTCTTTGGGAAAGGCAACTGAAAAATGAAGATTTAACGCACTTCCCAATGTGCAGCAAGAACAAATCTTGTTTAGATGATACTGCATCATATCAAAAATATGCAGAAAAAAATTTCAAATCTTAGAACAGAATTTGAAACAAGGCTTAAAGATTTTTAATTCTTTGGAAGACAAATTTTGTTTGTTTTCTTCGATTTTCTCAATAAATGTTGACTTAGTACCCAGTTACATGCAAATGGGAGTGTTTGAGATTCAGTGCGACTCAAATTTGAAGGCAAAAGTCATTGAAGTGGGTGTGCCTGAATTTTGCGAATATTTACCGGCAAGGTTTGAAAATACTCGAAAATTCGCATGTGAAATTATTTCCATGTTTGGAAGTACTTATCAGTGAGAGCAATTATTTTCTGTTATGAATGGAAATAAATCTCCTGTCCGAAACCGTATTAATTACGCTCACGTTGGGTCAATTTTGAAAGTAGTCTCGGCCAATAAAATTTCTCCCGAAATAAAAAAATATAGTAGCAGAGAAGAGATGTCAAGTATCAGGACGTAAACAATAATTTATCTTTATATATGTCTATTACAATTCAAAATAAAAATATTTGTTTTCTATGAACATAGATTTTTCTTTCTTTTTTTTACGGCCCGCCTAAAGTTAAGCATTGTTTATTTGGCCCAAGTTAGCTTTTGAGTTTGACACCCCTGGTGTAGGGCATACCGGACAAATGTATTCCGGGCAGTGTCACTTCACTAGACCTAGTATAGATTTCGGACATTTGCCGAAGCGATTGTCAACAGCCACCAATTTCGGCCATTCTCAGTAACATATACAGAAGACTGCAATTGCGAAATCCTCTGTAATAGTATTGGTATAAAGTTATTTTAAGTGTCACAAAGTGTCAAAGATATACACAAAAAAATCTGGCATTTTATTCAGGGTGGAAACATGAGCGGCCGTCAAATGAGTGCAGCGTCAAGCTATCATGGGCTATTCAGCGTATTTGCCCATCAAACGACGACTCATGGCATTCGAAAAATCGTGACCAGCCGCCATCCGATTCACAAAATGTTCTGGGTCATAGTGTTCATGACTTCTCTTGGGGGTTGCTGCTACCACTGCAGCTACTTGATTTCCACTTACTGTGAAAATCCCAAAGTGACAATTACAGAGGAGAGAGACGCTGACATCGTTGAATTTCCAGCACTTACCATATGTAACCTCAACGTCATTAAGAAGGTAAGGTTACAGTTTTTCATTTAAAACATTGTTGAACTTATTTTAGTTCCTAGAGACGTTACTAGATAATTAAACTTATTTTTGGTAGGAACACGTGTTTAGCATACAAGTAGACCAACCTACGGGATATTCTAAATTAGACAAACGATTTTTAAAAATTTATAACAAGAAAATGACTAAGTTTAAAAAATAAAAAATGTGGGAAGAGTAGTTATAGACAATGTCATCATTCATTTATGAAAAGGTACTCCACCATAGAATCGAGTTAACATTTCTTATATATTTCTAGTGAATTGGAATTGTATTTTTTTGTAATTATAGATACACTATAGCACTCTCCTACCAGGATTATATCTGTGATAGAATTCGATGAACGGATACCACTAGTTGATTCATTGCTGTTTTATGAGAAGCCGAGAGAGCTGCATTAAGATCACCGTTTTTTGATGATCACGAGAGCTGTATTAAGTTCTAGATCGAGGTTGCTCTTGTGTTGCCATTAACAGTTGAGTGTATGCAGGCCGACGTTGTGTGTGATCGAGACTGAGTAGCAACAGCTAGAGGAGGTGGATAATGTTACAGTTACAAATAGAACGTCAACTTTTCAACGTGGACCACCCATCAAAGTAGGCATATTCAAATCAAAATGGGGATTTCTGTTAAAGTAGGTGTGTTAACATCACCAATGTGGGGAGAGAAGTTATAGACAATGTTAACCTTCATCTATGAAAAGGCTTCCCATCGTAGGATCATGTTTACATGTTTTATACACTAGTAAATTCGAATTGTATTTTTTTGTAGTGGTAGACACACTACAATAAAAATAATTGAAAAAAAAATTCTTGCAGCAAATTTATGTGTTAAAGCATTTTCCTTGCGATATTCTTGTTTTTTTCCGACTGATGCAAATAGTATACCTGTAAATAAGAGGAATACGATTGAAAATCAATTCACAATTTTTCGAAATCTTTCAATGCTTGAAAGCCCTTTTGCTAGATTTTCTAAATGTCCGCCATCAGCCCTAATCACAAGATGTAATTGGAGCACGAGACTTAAAAACGGGTACCTCTGAAAAATTGGAGGAAAAAAAATAACGTTAATCGAAACTATTTCTAAATTCTATTGATATTTATGTTATATGCACTAAACATTCACTATTTATGCAATATATTTCTATATTTAAATAAAATTAACACTATGGTAATAATGTTTGTCAATCAGGTTATCTTGAGCAATAAATTTATGGGAAAAACTATTGACGTTACGTACGTTTTATAATTCGGATAATCCAAATAAAATAAATCATTTTGATACAAATATATCTCTTAAAAACAGAAGTAAGCATTCATAAAATTACACTTTTGCACTTATTTTCAGCTTGGATCAATTAGTACTCTACGTGATAAAACTAAAATGTTGAGGGAAAAAAAATCTTAGCTAAGACTTAAAATTTGAAGTAAAATTTTATCATGGAAAGGAAAATTTTAATTGAGATTTAAGTATTTCTGATTCAGGATGATTCTTATGCAGCTGCAGTAACCAATTCTGACTTTAGACTGGGCACGACTTTTTTCATGCCCATTCACTAACTCCTTGGCCCTACAAGCCATGAAGAATTTCGGCCTCTCTCACAAAAAATCTCTAAACTTTTCGATCCTTAATTTTCCTCCTATAATTTGTGGTTTTACATGAGTTCAAGAGCTCCTCCAACTTCATTTAGCTATAAGTTTTTCAGTATTCTTACACTTGTCCATCCTGCTACACAATCTGGGCAAAATTATCCAGACACCCTGTTGTGTGATGGTGGAAGCATCATGGTGTGGGGATGTTTCTCATAATTTTACCTGGGTCCATTAGTTCCTGTGGTCGGAAACATGAACTCTGATATGCATGTGGATATTCTGAACAATGCTGCACTCCCACCTCTATGGCAATATTTCTGTGAAGGCCCTATTTCTATTCCAGCAAGATAACTAATCCATTCACTCATCGAGGCTTGCACAGACCTGGTTTGACGAAATGGGTGCTCAAAACCCGGACTGGCCTTTTCAGTGCCCTGATGTAAATCCCATAGAACACCTTTGGGACGAATTAGAGCTCAGATTACGTAGCCAGTCAAATCGACCATCCTCACTGCAAGCACTCACTTCAGCTGTAATGTAAGTCGATTCCTACGGCCACCTAATAGAAAAAAATAATATTTTTTAAAATCATATTTGTCTACTTTTTTTTAATATAAAAATATTTTTACGTAATAAAACCCCATTTAATCCAATATATGCGGTAAACCATTGAGTATAACAGCATTCGAACATACTCTAGCAGATTATCAGTGTTATTGATGGCATCTTTTATGGTTTGTTGTACTTAATTCTAGCTGTACCTATTACTAGGAATATGCAAACTCCTACTTCGAACTGGCTTCCACTAAAAGAAGAAGGAAAGGGAATTCCTCTAATCCTGTTCCACTGAATGTCAACTCCACTGTGTGCTTCTATTCTGAGGAAGAGCTATTAAGAGATAGTGCCATAGACCTTAGTGATGCCTGGCTCAATCTGGGAGTGACTAAGGACAATCTATCTAAATATGGTCACAAGGCACAAGATCTGATCGTCCAGTGTACGTACAACAGCAAAGAGTGTGGAAATGGGTATGTTAACTTATAATTGAAAAGCTTGGGACAATATAATGATAAGTCACATCTTATAATTGCTCAGGTGTACTTTTTAAAATCAAAAACAGTATGATTTACAAGTAAGCAATAAGATTTTTGTGTGAATTTCGCTGCAATATCTTTTTGAGACCTAAACTTTTAATAATGGCGAAAATTGCGTTTTTTACTTATAAATATGTAGCTTTGAAGAAAAGTAAACTCATTTCATGTATGCAATAAACATTTCAATAAAATATCAATTAACTGAACTTCATTAAAAATATCTGAAAAAAGTTAACTACACTGAAACTTGCATTGCTTAAGTGGTCCACTTGAGTTAGTCATTGCTTTTTTTAATATCGTGTTATTTTTACATAGATATAAAAAATTGTGATCGCTTTATTACGATTATCAAATAGCAGCGGTCGCCATAGCAACGCATGCTCACTGTTATCCATTACTCTTGAACACAGTTGAAAAGTATGAGGGCGTTCAAATAAGGTGCGCACGCCATCAAACTCGAAACAACACCCATTTTGCCAATGGGTAATAAAAAAACTATGTATATGTGAAGTTAATAGTTTTCCAATACGACCAACTGACAAACGGGGTAATTTTGGTTGGATATATGTTGATAAATTCTTATACTAATAAAATTTATAATCTTGGAATGTTTAGGTTAGCCCTTAATGCCATTTATTGGTTAGCCCTTAATGCCATTGGTAGATATTTAAAAGTGACTTAAGAATCTTAAAATAGCAGTGTAGTAACACTTAAAGATAACACGTTGTATGAAGTGTCTGTAGCGTTTATAATTGGTGTGCTTATATTTTTTACAGATCTACTTTTGGAATAAGCGTAACGAATGTAACATCACCAACCTTTGGATTATGTCATACAGTTAATGTGCGGAATAAGACGAAGGACCGACCAGCAAGTGTTCGAAAGGGAGGAACCATATATGGTAAAAAAAAAGACATTTGTTTCAAATACTTTATAGTTATGGTAAATACAAATACTAAAAACATTTAATTTACTTTGAAACTAGAATTTGTCACTTATGAAATTTTTATAATCTCGAGTGCAAATTCGTAGCAACCAGCCATCGCTGGGATTCGAGTGTTCTATCTCCTGAGTCACCATATGGCTCACTTAACAATCATTTTGTTTTATTTTGTAACCGTCATTGTACAGCAGACTCAATTTTTGGATTTATGATTACTAATGCTCAACTACGTGCGACTACTAATATTCAACAAGCAAATCTCCGAGATTCTTTCAGCTGTATTACGTTATCATTTGAGCTGAAATTATAAAATTTGATTGTTGTAAATAGCTCTATTGTCTGGAAGTGTCTGTTAACAAGACGTTTTAAGGATTGTTTATTCGTTTTCAAGTTAAACGAACGCTTGTGCTCTTTACGGTAACATACACGGAAGAGCCATTACATTATGACCGCCCTCCATCTATAACAATGGGCTCGCCCAGGTTTTCATGGTTTCTCGCCCAGGAACAATGTTTTCATGGGGCACATTAGGACCCATAATCCTCATAGAACAGTCCCTGACGTCTGCAAGCTACTTGATCATAGTTGCAGACCAGGTTCACCCATTCATGGCAACAGTTTTTCCTGCGGGGGATGGTGTTTACCAACAGGATAATGCACCATGTCATAAGGGTCGAATCGTCATGGATTGGTTCGAGGAACATTCCAGTGACTTTCAAGT